>NC_036839.1:36772113-36907549 GCF_002910315.2 Salvelinus sp. IW2-2015 | reverse complement strand
AAACAAAAAACGAAGAGAGATTAGCACACTGAAGCTGCTAAAAAAAAGGAACATGTTTCCTTGGAAAAGCAAATGAGCAGAAGACAGACAGAGAGAACAGACGCAGAGACAGATCCATAGACAGACAGAGAGACCAAGGAAGACAGATGGACGAGACAGAGCAGAGACAGATGGCGAAACAGACACGAGACAGACGGAGGGACAAGACGCATAGACAGACAGAGAGCGGGCAGAGACAGATGGAGAGAATAGACGACACACGAGAGACAGAGGAGAGAGAGACAGATGGAATAGACAGATGAGAGAGACAGAGGAGACGACAGACGGAGAGACAGATGGAAGACAGACGACAGGAGACAGATGGAAAGAGACGCAGATGGAGAGAATACGTTCGATGAGGAGTCATAGAAGATCGCGCTTATTTATATACGACAATTTGTGGACACCAAGTGTGCTTGCTTATGGAAGATGGAGAGATACAGATGGAGAGACAGATGGAGAGACAGAATTGGAGACAGATGGAGGAGGATGAGAACAGAGGAGAGACCAGACGGCGAGAAATCTTAATCATGATGGAGAGACAGGATGCACGAGACAGAACGGAGGAAAAGACAGGCGCGGAGAGTACAAACCAGATGGACGAGACAGATGCTAGAGCCAGGACGGAGAGAGAGCCAGAACGTGGAAGGAGCAGATGGAAGAGAAAACAGATTGGAAGAGGCAGATGCAAGGAGACTAGAACGCAGATGACAGACGCAGAGAGACAACGACACGGCCAGAAGACTAGTGATGTAAGAGCAGAGAACAGACGGCAGAGAGACGAAGACAACAGAAATACGAAACGGAAAAGACAGAACGCATGAGACAGACGACATGCGTGGTTGAGGCACGACTCCAACACCCATCATTAGAAGCTTTTTTGCTGACTGACACCGGTGGTAGACACCTCCTATCACTGACAACAAGCCTAATAGGGCACCGAGGTCAGAGACCTGGGCAGTGTGGTGCCAGGTACAACACAACCTCTCGCGCTTCCTCAACAAGAAGACTATAGACCACTATAGATCATGACTAACAAGGAAATGGATGGCCGAACACACTAATGCCCGGCCCATTCACATACGACGCGGCGCAACCTAGAACCTACAAGATTTCGACATTATAACCAAGAAAGTCTAAGAGGGCACGCCAAACACCTCCTTACCCTTAACCAAGGAGACTGAAAAATATTTGGCATGGGTCCTCCCAGAATGAGGTAAGTCCCTGGTTATGGCACAGTTAGTGAATAACAGAGAAAACGATGTGCATATTTGGGTCCGGATTCTAAACACTAAACTTTGTACATGTATATCCTACACCTTCGATGATTGTCCATAATGTTTCGTTCTCCCACAAACCTCTAAATAACCGATAACCGATATTTACATTTTGTGCTGCCTTTTAAGCATTCTAGTACAGTTAAATATTAACACACACACGTGGACACAGGCGGTCTAAGGCATTTTCAGTGCAAGAGGAGTCACTACAGTCCCTGGTTCGATTCACCAGGCTGTATCACCAGATCCGGCCCGTCGATTGGGAGTCCCATACGGGCAAAACCACAATTGGCCGGGTTTGGCCGGGGTAAAGGCCGTAAATTAAATAAGAATTTGTTCTTAATGAACTTGCCTACATAAATAACGGTCTCTCACTACACACACACACACACACACACACACACACACCACACTGACCAAAAAGGTATTTTGTTGGCATTTATCAGTAAAACAGTCAAAACCTATTTCTTTCACTTACTTGCTGTGCTGTTTCATTGTTCATTTGTTCAGTCTTTTCATTCTCAACCAGGATTTCATCATACATGTCAAGCAGTGAAGTTTCAGCTCTGTCTGTCCGTGGCCTCGGTGTGCACTGTCACCGTGTCCGTTTCCATTTTGTCTAGCTGTGTATGTAACATTTCACGTAAACCCTGTTTCTTGTCTGCATCGAAGTAGCAGTCCTTGTACATAGCATCGAGCACGGTGGCGACACAGTAAAGAGAGAATGCCACCCAATCGTTTGTTCACAGCCTGTCGGCGGTTTTGTTGAGCAGGTGTTTCAATGCCATGACAGAGGGTATCACGTCTGCTGCAGACGTAGTTGATGAGCTTATTTCTCCAGTCAGTTGTTCGAATGGAGCTAGGAGTGTGTTCATGATTCCAAGTTTCAAAYATGTTCTCAAATGCCATTGAAATGGCAGCAGCAGTATGACAACCATCATATTCATGAGCATGCAATACGACTTTCCTTAGTACGAAATCCTCGACGACCCACTGTGCTGTCAGACTCAGCATACTCATTGGGCTGATATCGCTGGTCCAAATGTCAGTTGTGAAGTTAACAGCAGTGACGCTAGGGCAACATCTGAAAAATAGCTCACTTGGTAGTGTGTACCGGTGTYGGTGAAAGCCAACATCACCGATGACAGAGAACGGTTGATTGTCAAGGGCAAAGAATTTCGCCTTAGAGTTGTCTCGCTGAAATGTTATGCTTGACTTGTTGAACGCTCGATCCACACAGCAGACATTGTGGACTAGGTTAGGAATGCTGTGTTGCACGTGTAGTGCAACATTTTACGTGGCGTCATTACGTCATGTACAGTTGAAGTTGGATGTTTACATACACTTAGGTGGGAGTCATTAAAAATCGTTTCTCAACCACTCCACACATTTCTTGTTTACAAACTATAGTTTTGGCAAGTCGGTTAGGACATCTACTTTGTGCATGACACAAGTAATTTTTCCAACAATTGTTTACAGACAGATTATTTCACTTATCTGTATCACAATTCCAGTGGGTCAGAAGTTTACATGCACAAAGTTGACTGTGCCTTTAAACAGCTTGGAAAATTCCAGAAAATGATGTCATGGCTTTAGAAGCTTCTGATAGGCTAATTGACATAATTGTGTACCGTGGATATGTATTTCAAGACCTACTCAACTCAGTCCTCTTGGCTTGGACATCAATGGGAAATATCAAAAGAAATCAGCCAAACCTCTCATAAAAAATTTTTGTAGACCTCTACGAGTCTGGTCATTCTTGGGGCAATTTCACACCGCCTGAAGGTGCCTAAACGTTCAATCTGTACAACAATAGACGCAAGTACTAAAACACCATGGGACACACAGTCCCGTCAACACGCTCAGGAAGGAGCACGCGTTCGGTCTCCTAAGATGAACGTACTTTTGGTGCGAAAAGTGCAAAGTAAATCCAGAACAACCGCAACAGGACAGTGTGAAGATGCTGGATGAAACAGGTCACAAAAGTATCTAATTCACTCCATAAAGTATCTATATCCATAGTAAAACGAGTCTTATATTGACATAACCTGAAAGGCCGCTCAGCAAGGAAGAAGCCACTGCTCCAAAACCGCCATTAAAAAAGCCTGACTACGGTCTGCAACTGCACAAGGGGACAAAGATTGTACTTTTGTACAAAAATAGAACTGTTTGGCCATAATGACCATCGTTATGTTTGGAGGAAAAAGGGGGAGGCTTGCAAGCTGAAGAACACCATCCCAACCATGAAGCACGGGGGTGGCAGCATCATGTTGTGGGGGTGCTTTGCTACAGGAGGGACTCGTGCACTTTACAAAATAGATGGCATCACGTGGAAGGAAAACTATGTGGATATATTGAAGCAACATCTCAAGACATCAGTCAGGAAGTTAAAGCTTGGTCGCAAATGGGTCTTCCAAATGGACAATGACCCCAAGCATACTTCCAAAGTATTGGCAAAATGGCTTAAGGACAACATGGTCAAGGTATTGGAGTGGCCATCACAAAGCCCTGACCTCAATCCCATAGAAAATGTGTGGGCAGAACTGAAAAAGTGTGTGCGAGCAAGGAGGCCTACAAACCTGACTCAGATACACCAGCTCTGTCAGGAGGAATGGGCCAAAATTCACCCAACTTATTGTGGGAAGCTTGTGTAAGGCTACCCAAAACGTGTGACCCAAGTTAAACAATTTAAAAGCAATGCTACCAAATACTAATTGTGTGTGATGAAAGAAATAAAAGCTGAAATAAATAATTCTCTCTACTATTAGTCTGACATTTCACATTCTTAAAATAAAGTGGTGATCCTAACTGACCTCAGACAGGGAATTTTTACTAGGATTAAATGTCAGGAATTGTGAAAAACTAAGTTTAAATGTATTTGGCTAAGGTGTATGTAAACTTCCGACTTCAACTGTACCTACGTTATATAGGTATGCACGTCAGCTTTGACATCGGTTTCGCACATCGGCGTTAAACTAGACATCGGGCAGATACCGATGTTGCCATATATTCACCGATATATCGTGCATCCCTAATGGCAACTGCTCTAC
The DNA here is from genome assembly GCF_002910315.2 of Salvelinus sp. IW2-2015. Classification (NCBI taxonomy): domain Eukaryota; kingdom Metazoa; phylum Chordata; class Actinopteri; order Salmoniformes; family Salmonidae; genus Salvelinus; species Salvelinus sp. IW2-2015. The sequence goes on along the minus strand of NC_036839.1, from coordinate 36,903,183 downwards.
ATCCAACCGTAAGGCGCTACAGAGGATAGAGCCAAGTCTAGGTCCAAAAGGCTCCGTAACAGCTTCTACCCCCAAGCCATAAGACTGCTGAACAATTTATCAAATGGCCACCTGAACTATTTACATTGACACCCCCCACCCTTTGTTTAAACACTGCTGCTACTCGCTGTTTATTGTCTATGCATAGTCACTTCACCCCTACCTACATGTACACATTACCTCGACTAACCTGTACCCCTGCACATTGACTCGGTACCCCCTGTGTATAGCCTCGTTATTTTATTGTTACTTTTTAATTTTTTTTGGTAAATATTTTCTTAACTATTTTTTTAACTGCATTATTGTTTAAGGGCTTGTAAGTAATCATTTCACGGTAAGGTCATTTCATGGTAAGGCGCATGTGACAAGTAAAATGTGATTTGATTTGAATAAGCAGGAATCCGGAATCCTCCAACCAAGATTTCTAGAAAACCTGATATTTTTGGGGAAGTTACTGTAACTTTACAACCTAGACCAAAGTAATGAGCCATTCTGATCCCAGGCCAAAGTCATGGAGCCCACATACCTGACCATAGCAAGACAGCAAACCTAATACACATACAGATCTATAACACATACAATGCCTTCAGAAAGTATTCATACTCCTTGACTTTTTCCACATTTTGTTGCGTTACAGCCTGAATATAAAAAGATTAAACTGAGATGTTGTGTCACTGGCCTACAGACAATATCATAGTGTCAGAATGGAATTATGTTTTTAGAAATGTTGACAAATTAATAAAAAGTCAATAACTATTCAACCCCTTTGAGGCAAGCCTAAATAAGTTCAGGATCAAAAATGTGCTTAACAAGTCACATAATATGTTGCATGGACTCTGTGTGCCATAACATTATTTAACATGATCTATGAATGACTACCTCATCTCTGTACCCCATACATATGATTATCTTTCACGTCTACTCCCGCTCCACCTCGCCGGTTTACTAACCACCGGTCCTGGCAACCCATCATTACACACACCTGCGCCTCATCATTAGGCACACCTGGACTTCATTACGTCCCCTTTATTTAGCCCTCTGTGTTCATCAGTCCTTAGGTGTTATTGATTGTCTCTCACGTTCAGTATGCTTCCCATGTTTGTGCTTTTGTATCTGTTTCGTATTAAACTCACCTTCTGCACCTGCTCTCTTGACTCCCGGGGTATACCTAAAATTATCTGTTAGGTCCCTCAGTCGAGCACTGAATTTCAAACACAGCAAAGACCTGGGAGGTTTTTCCAATGCCTCGCTAAGAAGGGATCTGATTGGTAGATGATTTTATATATATATATATATATATATATTTTTTTTTTTTTTAAAGCAGACATTGAATATTCCTTTGAGCATGGTGATGTTATTAATTACACTTTGGATGGTGTATCAATACACCCAGTCATTAAAGATACAGGCATCCTTCCTAACTCAGTTGCCGGAGAGGTAGGAAACCACTCATGGATTTACCATGAGGGCAATGGTAACTTTAAAACAGTTACAGAGTTTAATGGCTGTTTATTTGTTTATTTTTTTTTAACTTTTATTTAACTAGGCAAGTCAGTTAAGAACAAATTCTTATTTTCAATGACGGCCTAGGAACAGTGGGTTAACTGCCTTGTTCAGGGGCAGAATGACAGATTTTTACCTTGTCAGCTCGGGGATTCTATCTTGCAACCTTCCGGTTACTAGTCCAACACTCTAACCACTAGGCTACCTTGTGATAGGACAAAACTGAGAATAAAAAATGTAAAAATGTAATTACTCTAAAATACTAACCTAAATGACAGAGTGAAAGGAAGGAAGCCTGTAAAGAATAAAAATATTCCAAAACATGTATCTTGTTTGCAATAAGGCACTAAAGTAAAAGTGGCAAAGAAATTTACTTTATGTTCTGAATACCAAGCGTTCTGTTTGGGGCAAATCCAACACAACACATCACTGAGTACCACTCTTCATATTTTCAAGCATGGTGGTGGCTGCAACATGTTATGGCTATGCTTATCATCGGCAAGGACTATGGAGTTTTTTTTAGGATAAAAATAAATGGAATAGAGCTAAGTACAGGCAAAATCCTAGTGGAAAACCTGGTTCAGTCTGCATACCAGCAGATACTGGGAGACAAATTCACCTTTCAGCAGGACAATAACCTAAGACACAAAGCCAAATCTACCAAGACGACATTGAATGTTCCTGAGTGGCCTAGTTACAGTTTTGACTTAAATCGGCTTAAATCTATGGCAAGACTTAAAAATGGCTATCTAGCAATGATCAACAACCAACTTGACAGAGCTTGAAGAATAAAAAAAWATATATTGTGCAAATATTGTACAATCCAGGTGTGCAAAGCTCTTAGAGATTTACCCAGAAAGACTCACAGCTGTAATCACTGCCAAAGGTGATTCTAACATGTATTGACTCAGAGGTATAAATACTTATGTAAATTAGATATTTCTTTATTTAATTTTCAATAATTTTGCTAAAAGTTCGAAAAACATGTTTTCACTTTGTCATTATGGGGTATTGTGTGTAGATGGGTGATAAAATATATATTTAATCCATTTTGAATTCAGGCTGAAACACAACAAAATGTGAAATAAGTCAAGGGGTATGAATACATTCTAAAGGCACTGAAGTACACATTATAATATTTTATAATAAATCCGCTGTACTCACCAGGTTTGACAACGTGTCCTTTTCATCCTCCATATTCTCAATGAGCATCAGGCTGTCAGGGGCTTCTGGCACTGTGTCCTCGTTCCTCTCTGTAAAAACACACAGAGAACACTGGGATAGGTCATAGAATATGGGTCGCAGTTATGCCTACAGCTTGTGGCCATATAGTTTTGTGAAAAGGTAAGACAGCATTGTAGGATTCAACTACTGTACCTGTCTGTGGTGAGGTGGGACTCCGAGAAGGGCTTGGGTGCACCTTAGACAGCGTTTTGGGGGATTGGTTGTAATCTGTGGGCTTTTTAAAGGGGGTTTTAGGGGACAGTGTGGGGTCGGGGATGAGTTTAGGCATGGATTTGAAGGACCGTGAGGGGCTAATGGGTTCTTTAGATGTGGATTTTGGTGATTTTGACAGGGTGGGCTTCTTCTTCTTAGGGCTGGACTTTGAGGAGAGTGAAGGGCTGGGAGGGTCTGGGAATGTGAATTGGGGTGCCCGTGATGGTGTTAAAGGGGGTTTGCCTCTGGGTTTGAGTGACAGAGAGGGACTGGGGGTGTTGTTTGAGGAGGGATTGGAGGACAGTGAGGAGGTGGAGGGGTCTTTACATGGTGTTCTGGAGATGTGGATGTTCCTGGACACAGGAAGGGAGGTGTTGAAGAAGCCAGACATCAGAGGAGGAAGGTTACGGAACATCTGGCCAAACTGCTCTGGAGAACACTCCTGAAACAGACCACACAGAAAAGTAAACTGAACAAAAATATAAACGCAACATGCAACAATTTCAACGATTTTACTGAGTTACGGCTCATAAGGAAATCAGTCCATTTAAATAAATTCATTAGGCCCTAATCTATGGATTTCACATGACTGGAAAGGGATGCAGCCATGGGTGGGCCTGGCAGGGCATAGGCCCACCCACTTAGTAACCAGACCCATCCACTGGGGAGCCAGGCCCAGCCAATCAGAATTAGTTTTTCCCCACAAAAGTGCTTATTACAGACCAAAATAATCCTCCGTTTCACCAGCTGTCCGGGTGGCTGGTCTCAGACCATCCAGCAGGTGAAGAAGCTTGATGTGGAGGTCCTGGGCTGGTGTGGTTACATGTGGTCTGTGGTTGTGAGGCCGGTTGGACGTACTGCCAAATTCTCTAAAACGAGTTGGAGGTGGCTTATGGTAGAGAAATTAATGTTCAATTCTCTGGCAACAGCTCTAGTGGACATTCCTTTCTTCAGCATGCCAATTGCACGCTCCCTCAAAACTTGAGACATCTGTGGCATTGTGTCGTGCGACAAAACTGCACATTTTAGAGTGGCCTTTTATTGCCCCCAGCACAAGGTGCACCTGTGTAATGATCATGTTGTTTAATCAGCTTCTTGATATGCCACACCTGTCAGATGGATGGATTATCTTGGCAAAAGAGAAATGCTCACTAGCAGGGATGTAAACACATTTGTGAACAAAATTGGAGAGAAACAAGCTTTTTGTGAGTATGGAACATTTCTGGGATCTTTTATTTCAGCTCATGAAATATGGGACCAACACTTTACATGTTGCATTTATATTTTTGTTCAGTACTGAATAATGGCTACATAAGGGCTCAGTTGCTCCCTCAGGCCATATTAGTACTAAAGTGAAGTGATTGAGACTGGTACACATAAAGTAGGCTACTGCACATGACCATTACCAGAGAGGAGGAGGTGAAGCGAGAGGCTCCACTCCAGTCAAAATCTGTCCACGTGAGAATACAGCTATAAGCAGACCAAGTGGGGATTTTTGGTATCAAAGGCTAAGAAAAAGTGTCAGATTTGGTCAACAAAAAATATGATTGTTAATTTGCTACGTGAGACTTATTTGATCAAATAGAAGTTTAGTAATGTTTAGATTGCTACTAAAATAAGTGGCATCTCGGCAGCTTTGAGAAAAATGTTTTTATATTGGAGTTGTGTCTGTTGTTCACACACATATCTGCCCTTTCATTGGCTAGAATGTCCCTCCTGATCTCGCATCCACCCACCTGCCTTTACGCCTTCATGATAACGACTTCCATTGCTGGGCGGAGACCATCTCATCATTATATACAGTTTCTCTGAAATGTGACGCAACACTGCTCCCTAGTGAAGGCAACCAAACACCACAACTCTGTCACTCCTTGTAATCAACACTCCAATTCTCCTTTCTGAAACGTTCTGATGTTGTGGCCCAGCGCTCACCCTCTCCCTGCGGCGGGCCCTAGCAGACAGGGTCCAGAGAGGAGGTGCAGTCGGTGGGTTGGACATCAGGAGGGAGGGATCCATCAAGAGCAGCTCAGTGTAGGTTTCCAGAGTCTCCAGAATGGTCTCTGTGACATCATCTTCCTCTATCACCACTTCCTCAACCTCTGGGGGTCTGGGCATAGCCAGCACCAGCATGTGAGAGCTGCCACCTGCCACCTGAACACACATGCACAGTATTAGCACATGCACAAACACAAACACACACACACACACACTCACACACACGCACACACACACACAAACCCACACAGCTTGACTCACTGACTGGATACTGTATTTGAGAAAGCGTGGGCACAGTGTTGGTCTGAACTGGTTGGTGAAGTTCTCTTCCCCCAGTCCTAGTTTACCATGGCGACCATCCCCAAAGGTGTACAGAATCCCACTGTCTGGAGGGTGAGACATGGGGTCTCAATGGAACATGCTCAGGTTTCAAATGTCTGAATGACAACTTCTATTCAACAGTGTATACTTAGTAGAATATATTACAGTAGAATAGAAGCTTGCCTGTGATCACAGCGGTGTGGTTCTCTCCACAGGTGACGTGACTGACTCTGCCGTTCCGGAAGTGGACCAGTGCTTTGGGCAAAGGTGCTTCGAAAAGGAAGGTCCCGTGGCCCAGCTGACCATGCTGACCCCGCCCAAACGTGTACACATCCTCCTCTGGAACACGGAGAGGAAGCAAGAGAGAGAGATATAGAGGTATAGAGGAAGCAAGAGAGAGAGAGAGATAGACAGGTATAGAGGAAGCAAGAGAGAGAGAGAGGTATAGAGAGGTATAGAGGAAGCAAGAGAGAGAGAGGTATAGAGAGAGATAGAGTGGTATAGAGGAAGAGAGAGAAAGAGAGAGATAGAGAGGTATAGAGGAAGGGGAGACAGTCACAAACTGGAAACAGTAGACAGACTGTGTTATTTTATTAACAGTACTGTATCTATGAGTTAGTATTAATATTATTTCCCAGAGATATTTACTTGTGAGTGCCACTGTGTGCTCCCCTCCACAGGACACTTGGATGACTGGGTCCTGGATGCCATCCACCTGCTGAGGGACTCTGTGATTGGCCAGCTGGTCACGGAATAGACCAAGCCTTCCGTTCCGACTCTCCCCAAACGTGTAGAGGTCCCCGTCCACTGGAACAAGCCCAAACCAAACACAATAACCCAGCCGAATTACTATATGACAACAGGTTAATGGTATGCACACGGTTCAGCTACCCAATTTAAATGAACCCTGTGTGTGTTACCTGTGACGAACGCTGAGTGGTGGTATCCACAGGACACCCAGGCCACTGACTGCCCCACCATCACCTCTCTAGGCTCTGAGGCGTAGCTCTCTGCCCCCAGACCGATCTGGCCAACCGAGTTATCACCCCACATGAACAGCCTGCCTTCCTCTGCCAACACATATACAACACAGCACACATACTGACAGAGAAGACTGACCAACAGACAGACAGACAGACCGACAGACACACACACAGTAGACAGACAATCTGTCTGTTTTCAACGTTACCTGTCAGAGCAGCTGAGGTGTTGCAGCCAGCAGCGAGCATTTTGATTGGTGCGTGGTCAGAGAAGGGATGAATCAGGTGGAAGGTGTTTGTGTCATCACAGTGTCCCAAACCAAGCTGCCCCTCCTGGTTACTGCCAGCACCATAAACCTGCCCACTCCCTGAGAAACATGGGTGAAAGCCTCATAAGTCATTGTAATGGCACATATTCATAACATGTTCTATAGTAATGTAGAGTAAAACAACTTGGTTCTTTTACATGTGCACACGATTGTGTGGTCCCTTCCACATGCTGCAAACTTCACTTTTTCTGTCTTCAACACTAAAGAAAAAAAACATGTGTTTTAACGTTACAAAACATTGACAAAATGTGAGTCGAACATAATCCTTGTACATGATGGACTGACCTTTCACAGCAGTGGGCTTGTTGATGTTGACGTTGATCTTTAACCCCAGTCCTAGCTGACCGCAGGTATTACTTCCAAACATGAACAGCCTGCTATGGCCTACACATAGGAGAAGACATAATTATACTGTTTTTATGTATTTCTTTGTGTCTTTGAACAAGTAAATACTATACACGTCTTGAAGTTAAAGGCATTTTTTTTATAACACTGTTTGATTACAGGTCCATTAATAAACTGATAATGAACCATTGATAATGATTTACCAGCATTTTATAAACAACAAACGAGCTATGTATTGATCGTTTTAGACACAGTGTCCCCAAGTCAGCCAATCATATGGGAGAGTGTAGGTTACATTATTGATCACCTGTTACGACAGCAGTGTGATCACCCCCACACGAGATTTCTTCTGGATGGTCATTCTTCAGCCAGAATTTACTGGGCACATTATCAGCAAACTTGCTCTTCCCAAAGGTGAAGATTGCTCCTGTTTCTGTTAGGGTAAAAAAAACTACTTTAAGACAGAAGAGAAACTATGACATTTCATAGGAGTTTGAGGAAATATCAGGTGCAATACGTTTGTACTACATGATTTCACTACTCGGCTTTACAGCAGTAAGTAAATCCTAATGCCAACCGGTTGTCACGTATTTAGGTCGCTGCAAGACAGAAATAGCAACAGGTTAGCTAATGGTCCCTACCATACATTACTGTCTAGTGCTAGTATAGCAACTATTGAGCTAAATAACAGCCATATGCTTCAAAAAAGCGATTCAGACACAGGTTTCCTAACCAGGTATATCATCTTCCGTCTGCCCGGTCATCTCTCCCCTGGTGTCGGCTCACCTCACAGGTGCCTGTCACATTCCTCGGCAGAAACAATCTGCCGATTCGATTATGCAGAGCACCGGTCTATGGCACGTGACGTGACCAGTGTGAGCAGCAATAGCGGAATCGGCGGTTTGCCTTTAAAATAAAGGTCTCCCATTGAAACTGATGGAAACGGATAAAAAATTGTGGAATCACGCCACAATTGTATTAAAGGAAAACTATATTTTGGTATTTGTTTAATTAATCCATTGTTGATACAGTCCCAAATATTTTGCATGTCAGTAATCAAGTTTAGAAGATATGTAACTTTCAAAATACATATGATGAAAAATGCACCATACAGGCCAGATTTCTGTATTTTATGAATGTTCTGGCCGTGGCTCCTCCTTTTCTTTTGCAGAGTACCCTCAGGTGGTTCAGGTGCTTCCTTCCCTCCTTCTCCAGGCAGTCTGTGGGCACTCCAGGACATGTTTTCTTAGAATGGGACCCCAAGGAACTTGGCTGGAGTACATTTCCATACAGTTTAAGGTGCACTTGCTTGGTTATTTTGGAATGCCTGGAGAAGAGGACGCACTGTGTCTTCAGGGGATTGAGCTTGACCGTCCACAGATTTAACCCAGTTCTCGATCTCTGTTATGCTCTTCTGTAGCTTTTTTCCAGCATGGACAATGTTTTTGGAGGAGGCCCAATAACAGAGATCGACTGCAATCTGGGCCACTTGTCCGTCTCTTGGGTGGGGGAAATAAATAGCACAGATGTATTTTAAAAACAGTAGAGGACAGACGGCGGAGCCTTGGGGTTCTCCTGCCTCTGGAGAGAACCTGAATGATGTGGCTTCTCCCACCCTCACCGCTGTCTCCCGCTGATTTAAAAAGCTGTTGAAAAGAATGACCATCTGAGTGGGGAATTTCAGGTTCGTATCCTATAGCCTATAGATGAGCCCATTGTGCCACATCTTATCGAACGCCTTTTCAATGTCCAAGAAGACAGCCACCATCACCTCTTTTTTGTCAGCCTCAGGATGTTGTCAGTAGTTGATCTCTTCTTGACAACGACAATCTTTGGGACTGGTAGGGACATCTCAGGGCTTCATGCCCTCTTCTATCCCTCTTCTCCATGTATCGGTCTGGTGAAGGTCAGGTTTGGCGAAGTACAAGGGGAAGGGGGTGGTGGAGTTCTCCTTTATTTATCTCAACTTCATGTAAACAAACTTTAAAGGATTTAAAGTGAAGTCAAACCAGATTTGATGTTGCTCAAATTTAAGCTTCTATCACAGTGCCTATCCTCTTCCTGTAACCCGTAGGTGTGGTCATAAATATAGTTGGCATGTAGGTTTCTCACTTATGTATGGCACACATTGCAGTAAGGGGGAGGGGAATGGGCAGGGTATATGGAAATGAAAACTGTAGTATAGTTAAAAAAGTGTCGTGTTTTTGCGGACATTACTGTCGTATTTACTTCAGTGTTTTTTGGGGGGGATAATACTGTAGTATTTACTATAGTATTYTACAGTATACTACAACATTCTCTGGTACGTACTACACATGATCGAGTGATACTACAGTGTGTAGTAGAGTATTTTACAGTATACTACAGTTTACTATAGAATTCTATAGTAAACAGTAGTATGTCTTCATGTGAGCAGACACTCACAGAACACAACTGTGACGAGTTTTCACAAATATTAGCGTCGTACCACTTATTGTGGGACAGTTGTGTTCTGTAGGTGTCACTGAGTAGGCTGATACCCCATTTCATGGACCCAAGATCTATAAGTAATTCTGTACATTGCAATATCAAATCAAATCAAAGTTTATTTGTCACGTGCGCTGAATACAACAGGTGTAGACCTTGCAGTGAAATGCTTACTTAAAGGCTCTAACCAATAGTGCAAAAAAGGTATTAGGTGAACAATAGGTAGGTAAAGAAATAAAACAACAGTAAAAAGACAGGCTTTATACAGTAGCGAGGCTATAAAAGTAGCGAGGCTACATACAGACACCGGTTAGTCAGGCTGATTGAGGTAGTATGTACATGTAGATATGGTTAAAGTGACTATGCATATATGATGAACAGAGAGTAGCAGTAGCGTAAAAGAGGGATTGGCGGGTGGTGGGACACAATGCAGATAGCTCAGTTAGCCACTGTGCGGGAGCACTGGTTGGTCGGCCCAATTGAGGTAGTATGTACATGAATGTATAGTTAAAGTGACTATGCATATATGACAAACAGAGAGTAGCAGTAGCGTAAAAGGAGGGGTTGGGGGGGGCACACAATTAAAATAGTCCGGGTAGCCATTTGATTACCTGTTCAGGAGTCTTATGGCTTGGGGGTAAAAACTGTCGAGAAGCCTTTTTGTCCTAGACTTGGCACTCCGGTACCGCTTGTCATGCGGTAGTAGAGAGAACAGTCTATGACTGGGGTGGCTGGGGTCTTTGACAATATAAGTATGCTCCAAATGCAATTCTGAAGTCTATACATCCACAGTGCGACTTCAACTGTTTTTTTGGTGGGTCAAATTAACTCATTATTGTATTTTGATTAATTTATATAACGACATTCCAACCTTGTTTAGCATTACCTAGTCTAGTCCAATTGTGGCATGATTCCACTATTTTCATCCGCTTGCATCAATTTCAAGTCGGACTTTTATTTTGAAGGCGAACCGCCGATTCCATTATTGTTGCTCACGTTGTTGTTCACAACAAACACGTAGTGACGTGAGTGGGCAAAAACGGTGAAAGAGGAGCGCCCTCACATCCGACAGTAATCAGCACAATTTCGGAAAAGAAAAAAAGTAAACTACCAATCTATGTGCGATATTTGATGAGACGAAACCCCACCCACTCTACTCAGTGGATACAGGCAACAACACACACACATGCTGTTTTCACTTTTTTCATTCAACTTTATTTTCTTTCAGATATCAATTTATAGTATTTTAATCTGTCATGACAACAAAAATACTTGCCATGAAGAATTCAGTGTTCTATGGACTGAAGACTCTCCAAAGCATCCATGCGAGGAATTTTAGGTAAGAGAAGTAACGTTAGTCAGAAACGTTGGCTAGCTAGCACGCGGATTAATTGGCAAAGTGTCAAAAGTGAGCTCAGCTGTCAAGCAAAGTAGTTTACAGTACAATCTATTTCCATAGTTTAACATTCAGAGTGCCACACTGTATTTGTTGTCGTGTTTTTGTGACTTGTAAATGTACCTTTTTGAATGGGGAGTCTGTCTATTTTTATCCTCTTGTCATTTGCAGCATTGGAACATTAGCTCTGTGTCCGGTCAACCTCAAGGGTCGCAGTTTCCTGACTTTAAAAGACTTCAGCTCAGATGAGATCAAACATCTACTATGGGTGTCAGGTGATCTAAAGCACAGGATCAAACATGAAAAACAGGTACAGTGAGGATCCATGTCACGAACAGAAGTTTTAGTTTCAAATGAAATATTTATAATGCACTGCTGATCGAGTTCAAGTGAGATAATGGTCACTTCTATTTGCAGTACCTTCCTCTTCTTCAAGGGAAGTCGATTGCCATGATATTTGAGAAGAGGAGCACCAGAACTAGAATGTCCACAGAAACAGGTGTGAGTTACATTTGTGTCAGGGTATGGTCTGTCTACGCTTTTGGAGAAGAGAAAACGCAAAATAGCTCCGCTACTCATGTTGGGTCATGCACAATCACTTAGGGAGTGGTTCAATTAAAAGTCATTTCAAGCCTCTTACATCATTGTGGATATTTAAGATACAGCAAATACAAGTTGCAACATAGCTTTTGTGCTGTGATTTTAAATGTGTGGGTGCATTGGAAAGTTCAGTTGCACTCTTTCATGGGGTCACAACTCTGAATGAGTGAGGAATCAGGACWAATGCAGAACACAATGAAACTGCTGAAAAGAAACTCTCCCTCCATTTGTGGCAAAAATGTAACTCAGTTAGACTCACTTCTACCTACTATTTCAACCACATAGTTTTCCCCTGTTTAGTAAAGAGGAACATTGCATTGCAGATAGAAATGCATGATGAATGGACACAACTATCTTCCATGTGGAATATGCAATTACTTTCTATCAGCAATAGTAACATTTTGTGCGTTTGAATAAGCCCGTTATAACGTGTACTTCCTGCAGGTTTTTCTCTGCTGGGAGGACACCCCTGTTTCCTCACGTCTCAGGACATCCACCTGGGAGTGAACGAGAGCAGCACAGACACAGCCAGGTCAGTCAGTCAGCCAAGGCCACAGCAATAGCCAACTTTTTGCTCCTTGACTACACCAGGTTATCATCACCATTGGAATCAAACTTTATAGTGTGTGTGTGCAGGGTTCTCTCTGGGCTGTCAGACATAGTCCTGGCACGGGTGAACAGCCACACTACTCTGGAGGAGCTGGTGAAGGATGCCTCCATCCCCATCATCAACGGCCTGTCTGACCTCTACCACCCCATCCAGATCCTCGCTGACTTCCTCACCCTGCAGGTACTGAAGCCTAACAAACAGGGATGCAAACTACTCACCTTTCGGGGAAATTTGCCGTTTTCAATCCAAAATAGGTGACCTATGGGATTCGTGTAGATCCGAGGGGGGGCTTTGAATGACTATTGGCTGGATTTTTTTGGGTGGGGGCTTTGGATGACTACTGGCTGGATGCAAAAGAGTGATCCATGTTTGGAGTAATACTGGCTGGATCTAACATCAGAATGCAGCACGCGGCTGAAGAGAGAAGAGACAACCAATTCACTAGTTACAGCATCAGCGCGCACTCTGGAAAGAGCTGAGAGAGGAATGGCAGTTTGCCAGTACAGCAGCGCGTCCCCTGAAYGATAAYGAAGAGGTAAAGTAGGTGAGAAGCCTGACCACAGAGACGGGATGAGAAGGTGAAGCGTACTTCACGAGCTGTAACCGAAAAACAACTGGCGTTTGAGCTGAGGGAAAACAAGTATGGTGTGGTGGAAGTGTGGTGGAACAAGTATTGTTATCATTGTTAAGTATCTTGCTAACGTTAGTTGGATCGAATTCTCCGTTAGCTAGCCAGAGAAATGTTGAGCATCATTAGCCAACTTAACTGGTCAAATAATTTAGTTTATGGTGTGAAAATTAGCTGGCTCATAAAGTCAGACAGCTAACGTTACAACATCAGATGAGCTAACGTTAGTAACCTAACCAAATCGATATAGTATTAACTGGTATACGACTCCTTGTGCCAACAAAGGGTATCATGCTCTGCTGGCACATTGTAGAACAGATGTCCACARGCAGAAACTGTACAATGTAATAATGTACAGTGTAGCCCAAATATATTGTTTTTGTTGTGTTGAACTTGACAATAACACGTGTGTGAGTGATGGGGGATTATTATTATTTATATTTTTTACCTCTTTTTTTCACCCCAATTCCGTGGTATCCAATTGGTAGTAGTTACAGTCTTGTCTCATCGCTGCAACTCCCTCCCGTACGGACTTGGGAGAGGCGAAGGTTGAGAGCCAAGCGACCGGAGGAAACACCGTACRCCTGGCAACCTGGTCAGTGTGCACTGCGCCCGGCTCGCCACAGGAGTCGCTAGTGCGCGATGAGACAAGGATGTCCCTGCCGGCCAAACCYTCCCTAACACAGACGACGCTGGGCCAATTGTGCGCCTCCCGGTCGCGGCCGGCTGAGACAGAGCCTGGACTCGAACCCAGAATCTCTGGTGGCACAGACCACTGCGCCACCCGGGAGGCCCTCCACCCGGGAGGCCCCTGATGGGGGATTATTTAATGTTTTATTCTGTGAACATTTTTGCACACGTAGCCTTGTGCACTTGACCGATGTCTATTATAGTGGCCCCTATAATAGAGCAAACATAGAATGCCTGTTTGTTTCATTCTACTTTAAGATGTTTTTTTCCCAAGTGCAATATTYAGATGCCTGTGGTCACAAGCGTTCTATTATAAAGGTTGTCATGGTAACAAGCGTTCTATTATAAAGGCTGTCATGGGTAACTGCAATATTAGTGTATTGTTTTTTCTCAAGACTTGTGTGTCATTTGCAGTAAAGTCTAGGCAACAAATAACATTGGATTGCTTTCTTTAAAATGTTTAGCTGTGAGTTAGGTTCACATTAACCACTTTTTATTTTACACACAGAGACTGATCATGTAGATCATATTCTTTGTTGTTTAATTAGTTAACCTGCATTTCCCCCTAGCAGGGATTGTTTTGCATGTTTCAGTGCAAAAAAAAGTGTCACCTTTTTTGGGCCCTCACCAGTTTACATCTGAACAAAGTATCAGATATAGACCGGCGAAGCTATAAGGACACTCCTGACCTGTAAAACAACCAACAACCAACATCTAAATCTGACCCTAACCTTAACTATGCAAGTCAGTTAAGAACAAATTCTTATTTACAATGACGGCCTACCAAAAGGTCTTCTGCGATGGCCTGGGATTTAAAATAAATAATAAATACAATATAAATATAGAACAAAACACACATCACAACAAGAGAGACAACACTACATAAAGAGAGACCTAAGACAACAACATAGCAACACATGACAACACAGCATGGTAGCAACACMACATGGTAGCAGCACAAAACATTATTGGGTGCAGTCAACAGCACAAATGTAGAGACAACAATCACACATAGTAGCCACAACTGTCAGTAAGAGTGTCCATGATTGAGTCTTTGAATTTAGAGATTGAGATAAAACTGTCCAGTTTGAGTGTTTATTGCAGCTCATTCCAGTCGCTAGCTGCAGCGAACTGAAAAGAGGAGCGACCCAGGGATGTGTGTGCTTTGGGGACCTTTAACAGAATGTGACTGTCAGAATGGGTGTTGTATGTGGAGGATGAGGTTTGCAGTAGATATCTCAGATAGAGGGGAGTGAGGGTTTTATAAATTAGCATCAACCAGTGGGTCTTGCAACGGGTATAAAGAGATGACAAGTTTACAGAGGAGTATAGAGTGCAGTGATGTGTCCTATAAGGAGCATTGGTGGCAAATCTGATGGCCGAATGGTAAAGAACATCTAGCCGCTCGAGAGCACCCTTATCTGCCGATCTATAAATTGTYTCCATAATCTAGCATGGGTAGGATTGTCATCTGAATCAGGGTTAGTTTGGCAGCTGGTGTTAAGACCGAATGAATGTTTTCCAATTGACTGATTTCCTTTTATATAAGTTGTAACTCAGTAAAATTGTTAAAATTGTTGCATGTTGCGTTTTTATATTTTTGTTAAGTATATATTTCCACTCTGAGATTAGAATAATATTGTGAAAATTATGATAATGTCCTTTTAGTTTAAGAGCTGTTTGAAAAGACCATCTGAAATGTCTGCCTGTTTTATTGGGATGGAGTTTTGGCCTACCATGGTGACATCACCATGCTGTAAATTAGTTCATAGACAAATAAGAACCTCTGTCAATAACAGCACATTTTCAGTTTTCCCCTCCACACTAAGACCACTTCCAGACAGTCATAACAAAATTCTTGCTTGGGGAAATTGCCATTTGCTAAGCTATTATAGTTTATTTTTTACCATTTTAATTGATTAAAAAAATCACAGTAAAGTACTTAATTGTTACCCAGAAATGATTTGATATTGAGATAACAACAACTGCATTGGCCCTTTAACCCCAACCCTAACCAATTCTGTAAATACTGTTTTGCAGGTCAGGAGTGTGTCTGTATAGCCTTTTCCGACTGTGCCAGATTCAAAATGTCGCCGCTCTGTGTTTTACAGGAGCATTATGGTTCGTTGAGTGGGCTGACTATAAGCTGGATCGGAGACGGAAACAACGTGCTGCACTCCTTCATGATGACCGCAGCCAAACTGGGTGTCCATCTTAGAGTCGCCACGCCCAAGGTACACATTCTCCCCTACCCATCGCCCCCTTTTCCTCCTTTATATATCAGTTTATTTTTTAGTGGCAAAGCCACTGTGTTTTGTGGCTAGTGACATGTACTGGGGCTCTCTGTATCTTCACTCTCAGGGTTATGACCTGTATAGTACTGGTAGTTGAGCTGTAACTAACCTCATCACTCTGTATAGTACTGGTAGTTCAGCTGCTAACTAACCCCATCACTCTGTGATAGTACTGGTAGTTCAGCTGTAACTAACCTCATCACTCTGTATAGTACTGGTAGTTCAGCTGTAACTAACCCCATCACTCTGTATAGTACTTGGTAGTCTACTTCAGCTCTAACTAACACCCATCACTCTGTATAGTACTGGTAGTTCACGTAACTAACCTCATCACTCTGTATTAGTACTGGTAGTTCAGCTGTAACTAAACCCATCACTCTGTATAGTACTGGTAGTTCAGCTCTTAACTAACCTCATCACTCTGTATAGTACTGGTAGTCTAGCTCTAACTAACCCCATCACTCTGTATAGTACTGGTAGTTCAGCTGTAACTAACCCCATCACTCTGTATAGTACTGGTAGTTCAGCTCTAACTAACCCCATCACTCTGTATATACTGGTAGTTGAGCTCTAACTAACCCCATCACTCTGTATAGTACTGGTAGTTCAGCTGTAACTAACCCCATCACTCTGTATAGTACTGGTAGTTCAGCTGTAACTAACCCCATCACTCTGTATAGTACTGGTAGTTCAGCTCTAACTAACCATCACTCTGTATAGTACTGGTAGTTCAGCTGTAACTAACCTCATCACTCTGTATAGTACTGGTAGTTGAGCTGTAACTAACCCCATCACTCTGTATAGTACTGGTAGTTCAGCCTAACTAACCCCATCACTCTGTTATAGTACTGGTAGTTGAGCTCTAACTAAACCCCATCAACCTCTGTATAGTACTGGTAGTTTCAGGCGGTACTAACATACCCCATACCATGCGTCTGACGTAGTAGTGCCGTAGTTTTCAGCTCTAACACTAACCCCATCACTCTGGTATTCATGTACTGGAGTGTGTATCTAGGCTCTAACTAACCCCATCACTCTTGTATAGCTACTGGTGAGTTCAGCTGTAGACCTAACCCCATCACTCTGTAGATATGGTAGTTCAGCTCGTAACTAACCCCATTCACGTCTGTATAGAGTACTGGTAGTTAAGTAAACGTCCTCTGTTAGTGTTTCAGCTTAACTAACCCATCACTCTGTATAGTACTGGTAGTTGAGCTCTAACTAACCCCATCACTCTGTATAGTACTGGTAGTTCAGCTCTAACTAACCCCATCACTCTGCCCTGCCTCCCTCTCAGGGTTATGACCCAGACAGCAGCATCATTCAGGAGGCACAGAGACTCTCCAAACAGGTGAGAATTTCTAGACTTATGGCGTCAGACTCTTTATTAGGATTGTATTACCTGGTTGTTATTATTATTCTGATCAATACTAATGGTGTCAATACCAATAGCACAATGTCCTTCATTTTGTCTGCTGTGTGTCAGCATGGGACCCAGTTTCTCCTGACCTCTGACCCAGTGGAGGCAGCTCGAGGCAGTAACGTCCTGGTGACAGACACCTGGGTCAGCATGGGCCAGGAGGAGGAGAAGAAACAGAGGATCAAGGACTTCCTTGGCTACCAGATCACCATGCAGGTACATACAACAGACTCAAATAGTGAATAAATTGATGAGTATTCTCTTGCTGAATATTAACCCTCCCCCAGGCAGCCCCCCTACCTCTAACCCCTTCATGTATGTGCCTAGGGGTTAGGAGTAGATTTGGAATGAATCAATCATCATGTCTCCTGGTTATGTCCACCCCAGACAGGAAGTGTGGCAAAGCCAGACTGGACCTTCCTTCACTGTCTCCCACGGAAACAAGAAGAGGTGGACGACCAGGTGTTCTACTCCTCTCGCTCACTTGTCTTCCCTGAGGCTGAGAACAGGAAGTGGACCATCATGGTAAACTAAGCTGTATACAGTAACACTGTATACTTAAATGTGGACTAATAGTAGTATTTGAATGAAGTTAAAGTTGCCTTTTTAGCAACTCAGTCGGGGTCTCAACTTACTGTTGACAGTTAGAATAGTAGAATACACAAGATGCAGTTTCAAAATGTGGTTGTGCATCAGCAGTTTTTCTCTTGTTATGTCAGTCACTGACAGTACCTCAATAAGCCCATGTCAGCTAAACATTTTGTGATTGGTAAATTAGTAGTATTACTTGTAGTAATCATGGTCGAATTACTGACCGAGGGTCCACATTGATTTTGTTAGTCAGTCTCACTCAGATATCCTATTAAAAACTGCAAAAAAAATTCTCCACCCTATAGCAAAATGTGTAGAATTGCAGGAAATTGGCTTTAAAATTGCACCTTTTTCTATCCGCCCCATGGCAAAATGTGTAGAATTACAACTTGCTTTAAGACTGCAATATTTTCTCTACGTCCCATGTGTAGGAAATTAACTTAACAGTTTTTAAAATCTCTGCTGTCAAGAGCAGGGCTGTCAAAATGTTTTGCTCACAAGATGGGGTGTCCCCCCAACAAAAAATTACTTAGGGCCCCCAAAAGGCTAGGGTCGGCTCTGACTGCATGTGTGGATATAGGGGCGGCAGGTATTCTAGTGGTTAGAGCGTTGGGCCAGTAACCGAAAGGTTGCTGAATCGAATCCCCGAGCTGACAAGGTAAAAATCTGTCGTTCTGCCCCTGAATAAGGCAGTTGTTCAGGGGCACTACTTTATTCAGGGGCACTACTGTTCCCTGGTAGGCTGTCATTGTAAATAAGAATTTGTGTTTAACTTACTTGCCTAGTTAAATAAAGGTTAAATAAAAAATGTAATATGGATGTGGGTACACAGACCCACCAGCCACTGCGGCCTCGTGATGAGTTCAGATTTATTACCCTAAGCCCATTTCAAATTTGACCTCTTTATTCTCAAGGAGAGCTTCTTTCTTTCTCTTCTTTTATTTGTGCCTCATGCTCTCTTTCTTTAATTCTTTATTTCTCTCCATCTCTGCAGGGTCTGATGGTCTCTCTGCTGACTGACTACTCCCCCCAGATCCCCATGCCCAGATTCTAACTCTATCCCTACTTGCCAAAGGGATCCTAAGTTTACAGTTTTGTAATACTACAAAACAGCGCTCGGTCAAGTACTTGATTGACTTTGTAGTCTGCCAGGTACATTGGAGCCAGTTTTAAAAGTGCAAACTTAAAATGTGCACTTAATGCATGAAAGTATTTTACAAATGTATTTGAACTGAATCTGAGAGAATAAAAGCTTGTTTCTTTGTATTGGACATGTGATTTGTATACACAATTCTAGTTTAAGATGTTATGGAATTGATTTTGGGGTTACTAACAAATAAATAAAAGTGCCTCAAAATGAACAGGTGTGCTTTCTGTCCTTATAACACTACTTTCTTAGTCAACTTTGCAGTAAACTAAGTCTTTGGGGGAAATGCTGCATTCCATGTGGTGCCTCACAGAGATAGCTAGCATGTGCACCTAATGTTACCCTGCTCCGATTTAGCTGGGAATATTACATTTATCCTTCCACATACAGGTTGCATCCAAATAAACAGAATTACAATGTCGTGCACAAATAAAGTTTGTAGAATGTAGGAAATTTAGCACACCATTTGCAACAGTAGTCATGTCTACACGACTTCTGCTATCAGAATACGAAGCTCAATTTGAAAAGACTGGTCTAGATGCATAAAAGTCGCTTTGTGTTTAGATCTCTGACCACTTTAGGAAGTGCTAATATTTAGAAAAACAATTTTTTGTGCTAACTAAAACAATTTTATGCTAACTCGTTTGCAGTCCCTTTAGAATTGCTTGCTATGCTAGCTTGCTGGCTAGCTAGAGGTTCCCTGGTTACTTAGCAACATGTCATCAACTACTGTTGTGTTGTCGTATTTTGCCTATTCCATCGTTTGTAGAATGCATACTTTCATTTGAATATAGTCCGGCAACAGACACAATGTGGACACGTTTAAATGTAGACAAGGCGTGTTCGGAATTTCATGATCAGAACTCCATTATCAGAGTACAAAGCTGCATGAACTGTCAAGTCTAGACACGGCCTAATCACATATGTATATTACATTGCATATAGAACAAGCTAATATCAAAAGCATAATAATAATGCTACCCCAATAATGCATTTGACCCATTCCCCTTTGTGGCTATCTGCTGAATGAACCCAGAGAGGAAGAGGTGAAGTCAGCATATACAATGAGAATACAAAACATTAAGAACATCTGCTCTTTCCATGACATAAGACTGACCAGGTGAAAGCTATGGTCGCTTATTGATGTTACTTGTTAAATCCGGGGTTGCCATTTAATGTTTGGTATACTCAGTGTACCCCACCGTCTTTGATTAAAATGCGTATATTCTCCAGTTTACTGTGTTCCATAAAGAGCAATGGAAACATTTGGTTCAGAGAGCACTACACCCCCCTCTAACTTCTACAGGAGTGAGATAAAAAAAGAGAGTTAGATAAACTTTGATTTTTTGTCAGGAACATATACAGGATGCTATCCTCTACAACATAACCTTCACTCCAAATCAAAACTCAAAACCTACAACCTGATTTTGGACGGAATCACCTGGAAGGTTTACAACTACCAAAGATTGTTATTCCAACACTATACACCAAATGCTCTGGAAAACAACAGAAACCTGAAAACACCATCCAGCCTGGTACTGAGTGAGTAATGTTTAGTCTGAAGCCATATTTTATTTCCAAACGCCAAGAAGAAAAATACATTCAATTACTTTATAAGGACTGAATGCTAAATGAAGGCTGCCAAGCTTGATACAACTTCAATTAGCACTGACGTGTCAWGTGAGAGGTGTCAAAGTCCTTCAGCCCAACAATGGCAGGAGAGTCGCACAGTCTACTCCAACCAAATGGAGAGGCCTTAGAAGCTGCCATTGGTAATTAAAATACAGTACCCTGTGTATGTAAAGAATGTATGTAAAGGCACAAAAAGATCACAAAATGAAGCTCCTTATGGAAAATCAAGAGACACTTTTTACTGACTATTATAAAAATGGGGAACATCAGCAACCTCATCTTCCACACAAACCACCCCCTGGCATGGCACAGTGCTATATTAGCACACTAGCCCTCTGTTAAGAGAGCGGGTGTTAACGAGGGTTGAAAACTCAGGATACTAGACAACGAGGACTCTGAGTCAGCTAATATACATCTCTATAAGTCTGGAACAGTAATGGTGCAGGGCAATCACAAACAGTTTCAGCTGGACTTTCACCTAATCAAAGAATTAGCCCAGCAGGAGAAGCTCTCCTTTGAGAAAGATACCCCCACCCCGAGCTGGTCAGACCAGACCTCTTCATTATATAACCCCACAGACGAGCAACCCCAAGCTGAAAGTCAACCCCCCCAGCACAGAGTACTACCCCCTCATTGAAATGAAGGACACATTTACCCAGCTGGAGGTAAGGCAGGTGGAGCTGGAACAGCAGGTGATTACACTCCAGTCAGCATAGACCCAGACAACAGTCCAGCACAACAACACCCCCTTAACCAGACCCGGAGAGCTGGAGGTGGAGAGAGACATCTGCACTCTGGACTGTGGTGAGAAAACTTCAATATAAAAAGTAAGAGCAGGAGAAGAACAGAGCACTAGAGGAGAGGATCAGACTGCTGGAGGAGAGGGTGAGAGGGATGGCGTGTGACAGATCAACCCACTAGAGAGGTGGCCACCCCTGCAGAGAAGCCAGCAGAACAGCCCACCTCAGCTCCCGACAAAAGTCTCGAAACCACAGCAGAAGAGTCCACACCAGACCCTGACCATAGCGTCGACATCACAGCAGTCAAATGAAGAACCCCAAGCCCAGAGGATCTCACCCCCTCTGAGCACCCCCCCTGTCAGCCACCCTGATAGCCCTCCTGACAACCCCCCCACACCCACTGAGGACATATACAAGACACAGATTGTACTCCTTATGGACTCAAATGGGAAATATGTACAAGAAAAAAAACTTTTTCTCAAACACAGTGTGTCTAAACTATGGTGTCCAAACACCCAGCGTGCCCTAGACCTTCTGTCTGAGGACCAACTAGGTTCACCTAGCCACATAATAATACACACAGGCACAAATGACCTGAGAACACAGCAGGAAAGGGTGGCCACAGCACTGAAGGGAGTGATTGAAAAAGCTTCTTCTACTTTCCCCAATGCACAAGTGGTTATCTCCACCCTGCTACCACGAAAAGACTTCCACCCTACTACCATACAGCCGGTAAACGCAAGTAATTCCCATGACAGTGCCTCAAAACCAAATGTTTTCCTGGCCCACCACTCCACCCTGGACGTGAACAGCATCTATGACCAGGTCTACCTATACAAGGCAGCAGTGCCCACCTTGGCCCGGACTCTAAAGGACATCGCTCTCAAACGCAGCCCCAACACTTCACACAGGAGCAACAGATCAATAGACACCCCGCTCAGACCAGCGAGACACTCTCCCAGACCTGCGGG
This sequence comes from Salvelinus sp. IW2-2015, assembly GCF_002910315.2. Lineage (NCBI taxonomy): Eukaryota > Metazoa > Chordata > Actinopteri > Salmoniformes > Salmonidae > Salvelinus > Salvelinus sp. IW2-2015. Next base: position 36,881,049 of record NC_036839.1, on the reverse strand, counting down.
ACCCCCCCTGGACCTACACATAGAGGACCCATGCCGAGAAGACCTACATCCAGACCACAACAACACCAGCCACATACACACCCCCACCCCAACCAATAAACACCCCCCAAGTCAACCATGCCTACACCCCATTTAAGCCCCCTCAGATCAGACCTATGCCACTCCTGCCCACCCCATACCCCCCACTCCTGCCTCAACATGAAAGTCACACATACACCCAGGACGTGAGCAGGCAAACAGGCCCAAACCCCACTCTTACACAAGCCCAAGCCAATGGCATGTACCAGATGAAATAAAAAAATACCCCCTGAGTCCCTTCCTTGTTTCACACCTGGTAGTTTGGTGGATGGGACTACCAGCTCTCTGTAACCTAGAGGGCAACCAATGGGTCTGTTTCCTCTACACCAGGTTTCTTGTAGGATGGCAATGCCTGTATTTCCAATTTCTTTGATGAAGTCCAGGTTCCTAATCTTTAGGCCAAAGGCCGATGACCTCAGGCCTTGGATATTCCAGGATGAGATAGTGAAGGCTTTGTGTCTCATAAAGTGTCCAATGTTGTTGGTCGTGTGGTTTGGCCTCAGGCCAGTAAGTGTGAGCAGAGCCTGGCTCGATCGCTGCCTTGCTGAGCAAACTCTGCTCACACTTACTGGCCTGAGGCCAAACCACACGACCAACAACAACAAGGGTACGGCTAAAGGCTATAAGAACTGGTCGTCTAGCACGTTCGTAACAGAGAGTAAAGGGAGCAGGTTTCTGGGCACGATAGCATAGATTCAAGGGATAATGTACAGACAAAGGTATGGTAGGAAGAGAGTACATTGGAGGTAAACCTAGGCATTGAGTAATGATGAGAGAGATATAGTCTCTAGAGACGTTTAAACCAGGTGATTTCATCGCATATGTGGGAGGTGGAACAACATGGTTGGTTAAGGCATATTGAGCAGGGCTAGAGGCTCTGCAGTGAAATGAGACAGTAATCACTAACCAGGACAGTAAGGCGAGGCATGCGTAGCCAAGTTATCGTATGGGTCCAGTGAGTGGTTGGGCTGGCTGGGGACACAGCGATTCAGACAGTTAGCAGGCCGGGGCTAGCAAGCTAGCAGTTAGCAGGCCGGGGCTAGCAAGCTAGCAGAAGGGCCTTAGAGGGACGTCGTGATGGGGGAAAGTCTGTTTTTGCCTCCTCGTGTGGTGACGTCAATAGACCAGTCGTGGAATTAGTAGGGTTCCAAGTAGCAGAAGGGTCCAAGTCCAATTGGCATAATGGATATAGAAACTGGCCGATGGATAAGCTAACAGTCCAATATGCTCTAGATAGTTAGCAGGCCGCAGTTAGCAGAATGGGCCTTCAGGGGACGTCACGCCTGAGGGGCCTGTTGGGATCCTCGGGCAGATTATGTCGGTATTCCAGTCGTGAAGGATCGGCGGGGTTCCGTGCCCCGTACCGGCAGTAGAAGGGGTCCAGATATTGTAGCCGAAGAGTGGGCTTCAGGAGTAGCCCAGGAGCCCTAGCCGGAAGATGGTTCTAGCATGGGCTAGCTCCAGGCTAGTTGGTGCTTGCTCCGGGACGGAAACATTAGCCAGGAGTAGTCAACCCGGGTTGCGGTTTGCTAGCTGCCATGATCCAGATGAAATGTTCCGAGTTTGCGGTAGGAATCCGGGGATATGGAGAGAAAAATAATAATAATAATCAAAACAGGAACATTTTACATTTGGCTAGAAATTCAAAAGGAAATGATCTTAACAGAGAAAAATGTCCTCCTGTGTGCTACCTAAACTCAGCAAAAAAAGAAACGTCACTTTTTCAGGACCCTGTCTTTCAAAGATAATTCATTAAAATCCAAATAACTTCACAGATCTTCATTGTAAAGGGTTTAAACACTGTTTCCCATACTTGTTCAATGAACCATAAACAATTAATGAACATGCACCTGTGGAACGGTCGTTAAGACACTAACAGCTTACATGACGGTAGGCAATTAAGGTCACAGTTATGAAAACTTAGGACACTAAAGAGGCCTTTCTACTGACTCTGAAAACACCAAAAGAAAGATGCCCAGGGTCCCTTGCTCATCTGTGTGAATGTGCCTTAGGCATGCTGCAAGGAGGCATGAGGACTGCAGATGTGACCAGGGCAATAAATTGCAATGTCCGTACTGTGAAACGCCTAAGACAGCACTACAGGGAGACAGGACGGACAGCTGATCGTCCTTACAGTGGCAGACCACGTGTAACAACACCTGCACAGGATTGGTACATCCGAACATCACACCTGCGGGACAGGTACAGGATGGCAACAACAACTGCCCGAGTTACACCAGGAACGCACAATCCCTCCATCAGTGCTCAGACTGTCCGCAATAGGCTTAGAGAGGCAGGACTGAGGGATTGTAGGCCTGTTGTAAGGCAGGTCCTCACCAGACATCACYGGCAACAACGTCGCCTATGAGCACAAACCCACCGTCGCTGGACCAGACAGGACTGGCAAAAAGTGCTCTTCACTGACGAGTCACGGTTTTGTCTCACCAGGGGTGATGGTCAAATTCGCGTTTATAGTCGAAGGAATGAACATTACACTGATGCCTGTACTCTGGAGCGGGATCAATTTGGAGGTGTAGGGTCCGTCATGGTCTAGGGCGGTGTGTCACTGCATCATTGGACTGAGCTTGTTGTCATTGCAGGCAATCTCAACGCTGTGCGTTACAGGGAAGACCTCCTCCTCCCTCATGTGGTACCCTTCCTGCAGGCTCATCCTGACATGACCCTCCAGCATGACAATGCCACCAGCCATACTGCTCGTTCTGTGAGTGATTTCCTGCAAGACAGGAATGTCAGTGTTCTGCCATGGCCAGCGAAGAGCCTGGATCTCAATCCCATTGAGCACGTCTGGGACCTGTTGGATCGGAGGGTGAGGTCAAGGGCCATTCCCCCCAGAACTTGCAGGTGCCTTGGTGGAAGAGAGGGGGAACATCTCACAGCAAGAACTGGCAAATCTGGTGCAGTCCATGAGTACTTAATGCAGCTGGTGGACACACCAGATACTGACTGTTACTTTTGATTTTGACCCCTTTGTTCAGGGTCACATTATTCCATTTCTGTTAGTCACATGTCTGTGGAACTTGTTCAGTTTATGATGTCTCAGTTGTTGAATCTTGTTATGTTCATACAAATATTTACACATGTTAAGTTCGCTGAAAATAAATGCAGTTGACAGAGAGAGGACGTTTATTTTTTTTGCTGAGTTTATATCCCCCCACTAGAATCCCCATACTTTAATGAAGACAGCTTCTCCATCCTGGAGGGGGAAATCAATCATTTCCAGGCCCAGGGACATGTACTGGTCTGTGGCGACCTAAATGCCAGAACTGGACAAGAACCTGACACCCTCAGCACACATGGGGACAAACACCTGCCTGGAGGTGACAGCATTCCCTCCCCCATATGCCCCCCTTGCCACAACTATGACAACATAACAAACAAAAACAAGTCACAACTCCTGCAGCTCTGTCGCGTGCTGGGTATGTACAAAGTTAATGGTAGGCTTCGAGGGCACTCCTATGGTAGGTACACCTATAGCTCATCTCTTGGCAGTAGTACTGTAGACTACTTTATCACTGACCTCAACCCAGAGTCTCTCAGAGCATTCACAGTCAGCTCACTTACCTCCCTATCAGACCACAGCAAAATCACAGTCTACTTGAACAGAGCAATACTCAATCATGAGGCATCAAAGCCAAAGGAACTGAGTAATATTAAGACATATTGTAGTTTGGAAACCTACCAAAAAACAATTAGGCAACAACAAATTCAATCCCTTTTAGACAACTTCCTGGACAAAACGTTCCACTGTAATAGTGAAGGTGTAAACTTGTCAGTAGAAAATATATATTTGACCTCTCAGCTTCCCTATCAAATCTAAAAATCTCAAATAGAAAACCGAAGAAAATGAACAACAATGACAAATGGTTTGATGAAGAATGCAAAAATCTAACAAAGAAATTGAGAAACCTGTCCAACCAAAAACATAGAGACCCGGGTAAAAACCTGAGTCTACGCCTTCACTATGGTGAATCACTAAACAATACAGAAATACACTACGGAAAAACAAGGAACAGCACGTCAGAAATCAGCTCAATGTAATTGACGAATCCATAGGCTCTAACCACTTCTGGGAAAATTGGAAAACACTAAACAAACAACAACACAAATAATTATCAATCCAAAATGGAGATGTATGGGTAAACCACTTCTCCAATCTTTTTGGCTCTATAACAAAGAACAAACAGCAAAAACATATACATGATCAAATACAAATCTTAGAGTCAACTATTTAAGACTACAAGAAACCACTGGATTCTCCAATTACCTTGAATGAACTACAGGACAAAATAAAAACCCTCCAACCCAAAAAGGCCTGTGGTGTTGATGGTATCCTCAATGAAATGATCAAATATATAGACAACAAATTCCAATTGGCTATACTAAAACTCTTTAACATCATCCTTAGCTCTGGCATCTTCCCCAATATTTGGAACCAAGGACTGATCACCCCAATCCACAAAAGTGGACATAAATTTGACCCCAATAACTACCGTGGGATATGCGTCAACAGCAGCCTTGGGAAAATCCTCTGCATTTTCATTAACAGCAGACTTGTACATTTTCTCAGTGAAAACAATGTACTGAGCAAATGTCAAATTGGCTTTTTACCAAAATTATTGTACGACAGACCACATATTCACCCTGCACACCCTTATTGACAAACAAACAAACCAAAACAAAGGCAAAGTCTTCTCATGCTTTGTTGATTTCAAAAAAGCCTTCAACTCAATTTGGCAAGAGGGTCTGCTATACAAATTGATGGAAAGTGGTGTTGGGGGAAAAACATACAACATTATAAAATCCATGTACACAAACAAGTGTGCGGTTAAAATAGGCAAAAAACACACATTTCTTCCCACAGGGCCTTGGGGTGAGACAGGGATGCAGCTTAAGCCCCACCCTCTTCAACATATATATCAACGAATTGGCGAGGGCACTAGAAAAGTCTGCAGCACCCGGCCTCACTCTACTAGAATCTGAAGCCAAATGTCTGCTGTTTGCTGATGATCTGGTGCTTCTGTCACCAACCAAGGAGGGCCTACAGCAGCACCTAGATCTTCTGCACAGATTCTGACAGACCTGGGCCCTGACAGTAAATCTCAGTAAGACCAAAGTAATGGTGTTCCAAAAAAGGTCCAGTCGCCAGGACCACAAATATATATTCCATCTAGACACCGTTGCCCTAGAGCACACTAAAAACGATACATATCTTGGCCTTAACATCAGTGCCACAGGTAACTTCCACAAAGCTGTGAACGACCTGAGACACAAGGCAAGAAGGGCATTCTATGCCATCAAAAGGAGCATAAAATTCGACATACAAATTAGGATTTGGCTAAAAATACTTGAAACAGTTATAGAACCCATTGCTCTATATGGTTGTGAGGTCTGGGGTCCGCTCACCAACCAAGAATTCATAAAATGGGACAAACCCCAAATTGAGATTCTGCATGCAGAATTATGCAAAAATATCCTCTGTGTACAATGTAGAACACCAAATAATGGACGCAGAGCAGAATTAGGCCGATACCTGCTAATTATCAAAATCCAGAAAAGAGCCGCTAAATTCTACAACCACCTAAAAGGAAGCGATTCCCAAACCTTCCATAACAGAGCCATCACCTACAGAGAGATGAACCTGGAGAAGAGTCCCCTAAGCAAGCTGGCTCTGTTCACAAACACAAACAGACCCCACAGAGGCCAAGGACAGCAACACAATTAGACCCAACCGAATCATGAGAAAACAAAAAGATAATTACTTGACACATTGGAAAGAATTAACAAAAAAAGAGAGCAAACTAGAAGGCTATTTGGCCCTAAACAGAGAGTACACAGTGGCAGAATACCTGACCACTGTGACTGACCCAAACTTAAGGAAAGGTTTGACTATGTACAGACTCAGTGTGCATAGCCTTGCTATTGAGAAAGGCCGCCGTAGGCAGACCTGGCTCTCAAGAGAAGACAGGCTATGTCCACACTGCCCACAAAATTAGGTGGAAACTGAGCACTTCCTAACCTGTAGCACAAACTCAAAAAGTTCTAAGACACTGTAAAGTCCATGGAGAATAAGAACACCTCCTCCCAGCTGCCCACTGCACTGAGGCTAGGAAACACTGTCACCACCGATAAATCCACTATAATGGAGAATTTCAATAAGTATTTTCCTAAGCTGGCCATGCTTTCCACCTGGCTACCCCTACCCCGGTCAACAGCCCTGCACCCCCCACAGCAACTTGCCCAAGTCTCCCCCACTTCTCCTTCACCCAAATCCAGATATCAGATTTTCTGAAAGAGCTACAAAATCTGGTCCCCTACAACTCAGCTGGGCTAGACAATCTGGACCCTCTCTTTCTAAAATGATCCGCCGCAATTGTTGCAACCCCTATTACTAGCCTGTTCAACCTCTCTTTTGTATCGTCTGAGATCCCCAAAGATTGGAAAGCTGCCGCGGTCATCACCCTCTTCAAAGTGGGAGACACTCTACACCCAAACTGTTACAGATCTATAGCTATCCTACCCTGCCTTTCTAAGGTCTTCGAAAGCCAAGTTAACAAACATATCACCGACCATTTCGAATCCCACCGTACCTTCTCCGCTATGCAATCTGGTTTTCGAGCTGGTCATGGGTGCACCTCAGCCACGCTCAAGGTCCTAAACGATATCATAACCGCCATCGATAAAAGACAATACTGTGTAGCTGTATTCATCGAACTGGCCAAGGCTTTTGACTCTGTCAATCACCACATTCTTATCAGCAGACTCAACAGCCTTGGTTTCTCAAATGATTGTCTTGCTTGGTTCACCAACTACTTTACAGACAGAGTTCAGTGTGTCAAATCAGAGGGCCTGTTGTCCGGACCTCTGGCAGTCTCTATGGGGGTGCCACAGGGTTCAATTCTCGGGCCGACTCTTTTCTCTGTATACATCAATGATGTCGCTCTTGCTGCTGGTGATTCTCTGATCCACCTCTACGCAGACGACACCATTCGGTATACCTCTGGCCCTTCTTTGGACACTGTGTTAACTAACCTCCAGACGAGTTTCAATGCCATACAACTCCCTTCCATGGCCTCCAACTGCTCTTAAATGCAAGTAAAACTAAATGCATGCTCTTCAACCGATCGCTGCCCGCACCTGCCCGCCCGTCCAGCATCACTACTCTGGACGGTTCTGACTTAGAATATGGGGACAACTACAAATACCTAGGTGTCTGGTTAGACTGTAAACTCTCCTTCCAGACTCGCATTAAGCAATCCAAAATTAAATCTATAATCGGCTTCCTATTTCGCAACAAAGCATCCTTCACTCATGCTGCCAAACATACCCTCGTAAAACTGACTATCCTACCGATCCTTGACTTCGGCGATGTCATTTACAAAATAGCCTCCAACACTCTACTCAGCAAATTCGATGCAGTCTATCACAGTGCCATCCATTTTGTCACCAAAGCCCCATATACTACCCACACTGCGACCTGTATGCTCTCGTTGGCTGGCCCTCGCTTCATATTTGTCGCCAAGCCCACTGGCTCCAGGTCATCTACAAGTCTTTGCTAGGTAAAGCCCCGCCTTATCTCAGCTCACTGGTCACCATAGCAGCACCCACCCGTAGCATGTGATCCAGCAGGTATATTTCACTGGTCACCCCCAAAGACAATTCCTCATTTGGTCGCCTTTCCTTACAGTTCTCTGCTGCCAATGACTGGAACAAATTGCAAAAATCACTGAAGCTGGAGACTCATATCTCCCTCACTAACTTTAAGCACCAGCTGTCAGAGCAGCTCACAGATCACTGCACCTGTACATAGCCCATCTGTAAATAGCCCATCCAACTACCTCATCCCCATATTGTTATTTATTTATCTTGCTCCTTTGCACCCCAGTATCTCTACTTGCACATTCATCTTCTGCACATCTATCACTCCACTGTTTAATTGCGAAATCGCCACTACGGCCTATTTAGTACCTTACCTCCCTAATCTTACCTCATTTGCACACACTGTATATAGATTTTTTATATTGTGTTATTGACTGTATGTTTCTTTATTCCATGTGTAACTTTGTGTTGTTGTTTGTGTCGCACTGCTTTGCTTTATCTTGGCCAGGTCGCAGTTGTAAATGAGAATTTGTTCTCAACTGGCCTACCTGGTTAAATAAAAGTGAAATAAAAATTAAAAAACCTCCTGCCCAATGTATGACTATATTAGAGACACATATTTTCCCCAGATTACACAGATCCACAAAGAATTTGAAAACTCCCATATCTTTCTGGGTGAAATACCACTGTGTGCCATCACAGCAGCAAGATTTGTGACCTGTTGCCACAAGAAAAGGTCAACCAGTGAAGAACAAACACCATTGTAAATACAACCCATATTTATGCTTATTTATTTTCCCTTTTGTACTCTAACCATTTGTACATCGTTACAACACTGTATATATACATAATATGACATTTGTAATGTCTTAATTATTTTGGAACTTCTGTGAGTGTAATGTTTACTGTTCATTTTTGTTTATTTCACTTTTGTATATTATAACTACTTCACTTGCTTTGGCAATGTTAACATGTGTTTCCCATGCCAATAAAGCCCCTTGAATTGATACACTCAGGATTTAAGTAGCATCACATAAGGTACTCACTCACCGACAATAACATTTTATTTGACAAACACATCAGGGGAGAGCGCGAACGCAGTCCAACACTACCAGAAAATATTCAATTGGGATTTCCACATTTGGGAAATTCGCAGGGGTCAGTACAGCCGGGGTACAATTGCTGATCCTCACCCTGGGTGAACCGACTTTTTGATCACGGTATCTCCCTTGCCAGGTAAGTATGAGTTGGTGACGTCGGTGAAGAGCTACTGTTTTCAGTACAAATGTTATCGGCTGACGGTTACCACTACCACTTACCGCATCATATCGATCAGGGGTTTCGTGACATTTATGAATGAAGTTGCGGAAAGAGCGGTGCAAATGCGATTCATTTTGTTTATGAGATTATATTAGTATCGCGTATTTCCCCATGATGTAACACGGTATACATTATTGATACATTTACCTTTAAATATCTAAACGGCTGTCTGATATCACAAAAGTAGGTGATGTACCAAATTCTGAAATCACGTTTGTGCACATAGCCAAACGAATGACACCAAATATATATGTTTCGTAGCAATTCAGGCATTGTAAGCATAGTAGTTTCCTCGCGCTTGTGTTCTGCGCTCGGTAAAACATGTAGCAATTAGACCATCGACCACAGGGTGGCAATGTGCATACAACCCCTAGATACGGTTTCCACTAGATTCCAAAGCCACACAATCAAAATGGTCTATATCGTAAACATTTTGGTCTTCATTGAAGGTTAGGCATACGGTTAGCAATGTGGTTGTGGTTAAGATTTGAAATCAAATTTAAAGAAGGTAATTTTAGAAAAAGGTGGGGTTTAGCTTTAATTTTGACTTGGAAGCTAGTAGCGACCCCCAGATATGGGGAAGAGGACCTACACCCCAGTGGAGACACAGTAGCCTACTACTTCCTCCACAACAAGACAGAGTAGTAGGCGGGGCTAAATTACAGTAATAGTAAGCGGGATAAACGTTTTTCTTAGCAGTAAGTGTTACATGTATTTATGCATAAACCATGCACATCACTCACTTTAAGTTTTTGCAGGTAGGCCGATATAGCCAGGCCACAAGTAGGGTACACCTAAATTGTCCACCACATCCACCAATGCATTAAACTACATACAGCCATTTTGGCTAATTGTTATCATGAAGATTAAAGCTCTTTATCCAGACTAAATAGAAGAACACTTTTAAATGCTCAACTATCCCCCTTCATCAGGTGGGTGCACTCATTGGCCTAAGTAGAGTTGTTTTACTCACGCGAGATGTTATAATTACTAATTGTACAAAATAATAATAATATATATAAATAACTAAACAACCCAAAAGGGGTTGCCTATTTTTGTAAAAAAAAATATATAAACGGTTTACAATGTGGCAGTACATCACACCAATGTCTAATACGTTTGTGCATCAGTTGAATTTTGTATTATTTCAATTCTATGAATTTATGTATGACAAAATCACTCTGCACTACTGTCCTTGCTTTTCATCATAAAGTAAATTCAGATGTGGTTGGAAAACAATTAATAGTAGGACAATTATTGAACAGAAGTTTGTTAAAAATGATCAGTGAAAGTAGGCCAATAAGCAACGTTGTGGACAGTTCCACATGAAAGCCCCTAACGTTACTTATAATTGTGTCAGTCACTCTTGCTGTTGCTAGCTATAACTTTTGTAAATGCATCGCAATGCATCAGAGGCGTGAATTTAGTGGCGGGTCGTGCGTACAAAACTCCATTCCTGAATTTGCAGCTCGCCTCAAGAAGATTCATTTCTGAGTGCGTTGGTTGGAACGTCATCGCTGTCCATTTGTGTGTTCATTGTTAGCAGCAGCAAGCAGGCAGGTTGGCGTGTGCCTTCACGAAAAGGCACTCAACGAAACATTACCACAATCACTAAATTTGGAAACAGACGACGGCATTTCTTGTTATTTTCTCGCAAAAATTGTGTTTTATATTCGTTTGATAATGTCGGTGGGCATCGAGTCGGGATTCTCAAGTGAGGAGGTTCTGAACGTTCGCTTCCCACTCCACCGGGCGTGCAGGGATGGAGATGTCGGTGCGTTGTGCTCACTTCTTCAGTGTACCTCAAACCCGGCGGACCTAGCAGTGGAGGACTCTTTCTACGGCTGGACACCAATACATTGGGCTGCTCATTTCGGAAAGGTACAATATATATATATATTTTTTTTTACAATGAAATTATAGAGAAAAGAGGCAAGGCCTCCAGCCACTTTCAGTATACAGGCTGACACTGAATGATACATATTCACGTAGCTAGCTAACGCTAGGTAACGTGCCATAATTTTGATTAATTGTTGCCAGGAAATGGTTTGAAACATGTACTTTGTAGGCTGCTCTTTCTCTATAGGCTAGTGTGATGTGAAATTTGACATTGGGACTGTTGAAAATGAACAGACTTGTGCCTCCAGCTCAGAAGAATGTAATGGCCTGACTGACTAGACTCCCATCAAGCAATCACCGAATATCTTTCAGCCGTCGACGGCAAATATTTGTTATATCTGTGGCGGGCTCGATTGTTTATTGGTTGCGGTGGGAACCAATAACCTGCAACGCGCCAAAAAGGCAGTTTATAAACACGCGGGGATCCTTCCCATACGGAAGTGTTTACATACACATTGTAAAAAAAGTCAACTGAAGGACGAGGTGTGCATGGTTTTAAATCAGCCTCATCACTGACTAAATACTAATGCATTTTGAGAGAGCAGAGTAAAGTACAACAACAATAGCGACACTATCAATTGTAGTATCTATGTCAAACAAACAGAGAACAGCACCCCCTGTCCATGTCCCTGCCTGGTTAGTGATGTGTGCCTATCTCAGCCCCAGGCATAGGTTCTAAAATCCAATCAGCCATTGACTCTGTCACCTCCTCTGTGCTGCTGAGTGGGAAGGGAAGGATGGATGTTTAGATGAAACAGCAGGGTTTTAAAAATAGCACAGGCATGGTCTGCCTCACTTAATGACTGACCACAAGGCATTTTGTGTTTGTGAGAAGCAGTTGTCTTGTGTTGATCATAAAAGAGGAACTCACACCAACACTATATACACACTATGTTGAGCATGGCCAACTTCCAGGTTACACCGCTGTGTTAAATGTCCTGCTACATCAGACACTGCTACAGCACTGCTGGAGGAAAACACATTTGTTCAAGCCAATCTGAGGGTCAGCCTTGAGATTGTATTTGCATGGGGCAGGGATGCGTAATCGTCGGCCTGTGGGCCCCCTTTTGGAATGCCCTCGGATCCAATAAAGTGTGTGTGTGTGTGTAGATCTATCTATCAAAAGTTTGAACACCTACTCAAGGGTTTTTCTTATTTTTTAAAAACTATTTTCTACATTGTAGAATAATAGTGAAGACATCAAAACTATGAAATAATGCATATGGAATCTTGTAGTAACCAACAGTGTTAAACAATTCTAAATATATTTGAGATTCTTCAAAGTAGCCACTCTTTGCCTTGATGACAGCTTTGCACATTCTTGGCATTCTCTCAACCAGCTTCACCTGGAATGCTTTTCCAACAGTCTTGAAGGAGTTTAAATCCCACACATGCTGAGCACTTGTTGGCTGCTTTTTCTTCACTCTGCTGTCCAACTCATCCCAAACCATCTCAATTGGGTTGAGTTCGGGTGATTGTGGAGGCCAGGTCATCTGATGCAGCACTCATCACTCTCCTTCTTGGTCAAATAGCCTTTACACAGCCTGGAGGTGTGTTGGGTCATTGTCCTGTTGAAAAACAAATTATAGTCTCACTAAGCGCAAAGCAGATGGGATGGCGTATCGCTGCAGAATGCTGTGGTAGCCATGCTGGTATAGCAGACCAAAGGACAGATTTTYACCAGTCTAATTGCTCGTGTTTCTTGGCCAAAGCAAGTCTCTTCTTCTTATTGGTGTCCTTTAGTAGTGGTTTCTTTTCAGCAATTAGACCACGAAGGCCCGATTTCACGCAGTCACCCCCGAACAGTTGTTAATGAAGAATCTAACATATATATAAAATATATTTTGATTTAACACTTTTTTTGGTTACTASATGATTCCATATGCGTTATTTCATAGTTTTGATGTCTTCACTATTATTCTACAATGTAGAAAATATAAAAAAAATATAGAAAAACCCTTGAATGAGTATGTGTCCAAACTTTTGACTGGTACTGTATATGTGTATCTGTGTGTTTAGAAACTCAGTGGGGTCTAAACTTACTGTTGAAAGTTAGAATAGTAGAATAAACAAGGTGCAATTTCAAAATGTGGTCGTGCATCAGCACTTTCTCTTATGTCAGTCACTGACAGTACCTCAATAAGCCCATGTCAGCTAATTTTTTTTAGTCTAGCCAGTTAACTTACCAACTAGCTTACCAACCTAAACTGCCTTTGCTCAGTGGTTGATTTTTATCCGCTGTGTAGTCCTAGGGGAAAAACAAAACGTGCACCCAGGGGGGTTCCCAGGACTGAATTTGGGAAACCTCATCTAGGCTAGTTAGAATTGATGCGTTATTATATTACTCTGGTGGTGCTTAACTGGGTGTGATTGTACCGGCTGTAAAAATAACCCTAGGGTGCGATTTGATTACAGGAAGTAGTCATACTGTAGGCCTTTGTCTTTTGATTTATTGTTACACTATAATGTTTTGCTTGAAGGACTGTGGATTACCTCATCAAGGCAGGACAGACACAGCAGAGTATTTTCAATCCACTGTATTGGTATTTAGTAATAAAATTAATTTCTCTCTCACAGTTGGAGTGTGTGACGCGTCTGGTGCAGGTGGGCTGTGGGGTCAACTCGGTGACCACGAGGTTTGCTCAGACGCCCACTCACATCGCTGCATTTGGGGGCCACCCAGAGTGCCTGCTGTGGCTGCTGCAAGCTGGTGCTGACATCAACAGACAGGTACAGTGCACATGGATGGACACACACACACACTTACCAAAACGCACACGTCTATGTGCACGCACACACAGCAGGGTTTTCGTTAACAGGTAATAGCCGGCTTTTGTCCAATCTTTATTTAATAGAAAAGCCGATTAAATAAAATGCTTGCGGCCAATTGTCTGGGAGAAGAAATCCCATTGTAAAATGTTTTTTAGCCTATTCATTGATTTTAGTTGATTTCAGTTGATGGAAATGCATTTGACTGGTCATGCTAATTGGTATATATGTCAATTAGCATACTTTAGTGGAATTAAATTGGCGTGTGTACACAGTATATTCGTTATGTATCTTATTTATCACACATGTACAGCATACAGATACAGAGCCTTTGGAAAATCTGTCAGACAGCGCAAGAAAAAACCCAATGCATATCGGTCCGTTAAATTAAAATGTTGCTGGTCAAATGTCCTGCACCACGTTTTCCTAACGGAAACCCTGACGCATGTCCGTACCTAGAGGAAAGGGGGGCAGACCTAGTGAAAATGACAGGTGTGTGTGAGAGAGTGAGGCTGAGCTCAGACTGATCCTATCAGAGGGATCATCCTGGCTTTGTGCCACTCGACCTGACCCTTGACCCCTCTGGACTAGTGCCTGTTACACATAAGTAAATTCAATGATAGTTGAGAGGAAAAATACCAAGGCACTTGCAAGAGATTCTGTTTTGTGGCTATCTTCGTTATTGAGTCCTTAATACCTGTTCAACGCTGTGTTTGAAGAGCCCCAGACAGCCTGCTTCTGCCCTCATGTTGTTGGATTAAAGACTGAAAAGCCTGTCTGAGCCCCAGGCTACTAGTTGGTGTGCATGTGTGCACGTACGCTTATCTACATGTGAAAAGCCAATAGGGTTTGCATTTAGACTTGACGTCATCGTGTGAGAATGTGTGTGTTCTTCTGTCATGCTCTTTCGTTTCTGCTCCTGTCTTGTGTACACACACTTCACTGACCATCTCTGACGCTTCACTGCACCGCTCAGAGAAATCAGATTAGTAGGTCACGATTACATAACTCTTAGCTGTATCTCCTCTTGGCTTGCTGTAACACATCACTGTTACAGCCTACATTTTAAAATGTTCCTGATCCAACACATTTGAAAATTAGCCATCCAGTTTCCCCTGCATTAAACACATCACCCTCTTTTAAAGGCCTAATGCAGTCAAAAAGGTGATATTCCTGTGTTTTATTTCCACACTCCTCACCGGACAGTCCTAGCAAAATTTCTTGCTTGAAAATTGCTCTTTGCTAAGAAGCTATTTTTGTTTCTGTGACCATTATATAAAAAAATTATATATATATTATTTAATTTTTATTTTAATAATTCACAGTAAGCGCCTTTTACATTTTTCCCCAGAAATGATTTGATATTGAGATAAAAACAGCTGCATTGGCCCTTTAACCCCTCCCTCCCTTGTGTGGTTTTAATAGAGCCATCCCACATTCTCTGGGTGTGGACAAATATGGCTCTGGATGGAGGAGGGATTTTGTTTTGAAAAATTCTGTGTCTGCCTCCTCCTCCTTCAGCACCTCTCTCACTTTCTCTCTCCTGAAGGAGGGATCTATTTTGAAAAATGCTCTTACTACCTTGCCACCGCCCTCCCTCTCTACCACCTTCCTCCCTCCCCCTCTCTTTCTCTCAGCCTGTGGCCCGCTGTGTAGCTGGGGTGAAGAGTTCAGGCTCTGCCCCTGGAGCACTCTACCCTGGTTTGGGAGAGGGGAGTGAGGCTAACTAACCGGCTGCATATTATTGCCGCACTAGAAACCAATGTGAGCAACTCATTCAGTTTGTGTAAATACTGTGTAACATGTTTATTTATGTCTGTGTATCTCCTGTCTCTCTCTCAGGACTATGTTGGTGAGACTCCTATCCATAAGGCTGCCCGTGCAGGCAGTCTGGACTGTGTCAACGCTCTCCTGATTCAGGGGGCGAAAGCTGAGTAAGTCGAGCTACTGCACCCCCTGTGTGCTCGGTCTTCCACTCACTGTAACATCCAACATCTCCCATATCTACAACGTTTACAGGAGGACTCCATCAAAACTCAAGCAACCTGTACTTTCTTGTACGGTTGACACTGTGCTCCATGTTCAAACTGTGGAAATGGGTCTGTATTTTTTTATATGGGTCTTGGGTTCTCTAGACTGATAAGGAAGTAGAATTACAACACGGGCACAACCAGTGGAATAACCTGTGCAGTTACCCTGTAACAAGCTAGTAACTGCATGCAGAGATATACCATGTTTGTAACTTTTTATATTTTATGTTCAAAACTTTAACAATGGTAAGCGCTATAGCTGCCTGTACTTACACTTTGTTACAAGGTCATTTCATGAGTTATGTCCTTAGTCAGTAGTTACTCAGGAATTGCGGCTATGAAAAGTTGTGTTGCTGAGATGTCCACCTCAGTGTAAGTCCTGTTACTGTAGGAACCAGACAAGGACAGCAGAACCATTCATTTCATTGGAGGGATACACATTTCCAGATAAATGAAGAAACAATAAAAGATTCCTGTTAACTTCAACCTGAATTCCATCATGTTGCTCCACTCTCCTACCTACACCAAGGGATTCTAACTATTCCTGGAGAGTTACTGGTGGTGCAAGCTTTTGTTCCAGACCTGTAGTCACACCTGACTCAACTAATCATGGTATTCTGTTTGGAGCATGATTAGGTGCACTGAGTGTGTGCACTCAGGGTTGAAACAAAAGCATGCATACCCAGTCCCTTTCCATGACCTAGTCAGGTGTTCGAGACCCTATTCTTAAACTGGTCTGAGAGAACCTCACTCTTCAGCACCTGTCACTATCTGAACATGGAGCTGTGTCTTTACAGGGGAAAAAAGTTTTGATGGAGTTCTCCTGCAAATGTGACCCGTGAGCTTTACCATATTGAAAATGTTATTTGGATGTTATGTTTAAACTGTATATTATGATTTGTATAATTGAGAGCATTGTCTTCTTTGTTCACATGTTGATTTGGTAAGTGTATTTCTATAGTTGTAGCGGCTGACCAAATGCACATTTCCTCGTTGAATGAACGCAGAGAGGGGAAAGGGKAAATCCTCGTAAATCTGAACAAAACATCCTTTTTACTTGCTTGGAGGTGACACTGAAAACCCATCATCCCTTAATGAGTTTCTGCCCTCACTCCTCGTCTTATTTTCTTTGACCCAAACGATGTGAAAGGATTGGAATGGTTAAGAATTAGGCAATGTGGCAGAAACACCACATAACGAACTTGTCACCTATCCAGTCCTTTCACACCATTGGAAATAAATGAAGACATAGTTGAGAGGAAGTTGTTTCTATTATCTGGAGGTAGCCAGCCATAGTCTCCCATCACTACAAAAGGGCTTGTCACGATGCATGCAGATAGAGATGGACAGGGAGCAAAGAGAGACATACTGAATTAGTATGAATTGTCTTAAATGCCCTCCTCTGTTCTTGCCCTTTTCAAAATGTCAGTAGATAAGTTCAAATTTTAAATAAATAGGAGAAATTCCCAACCTTGTAATGGAGAAGAAAATKATATGCTGTGCAACGGCTGCCATGATCTGAACCAAGGATGGAAGCTGTTGCCATTTTATAAAAGCTTGTTTGGTGATTTGGCAAACACTCAGATGGTAGTGAAACTACACCAGCCAGTCAGCTCCGGTGCCCAAGGTTCCAGGTAGCTGGTGAGTGGTTTAACTGATGTGAACTACACACATGCACACCTCACCCTAGACACGTGTTTTTGTGGTTCAGCAGTATTTTAGGTTTGTTTAACTCTAGAAGGAACCACAAAAGAAAGAGTTATTGTTGACACCAACAGTTGTTAATCCCTCACGCCCTCAGTATGTTTTCCAGAGACTCTGACTTCTAAATGGACACATTCAGAAACATAAAACCAGCCAGTCCTGTTTGTTGTCTTTTGGTTGAGTGCTATTTGATATACCTGAGGAATTGTAGTATGACGTAAAGCTTACATACTCACTCAACTTGCAAGACTTAAAAGGTCTGTTTGACGTGATTAGAAAGGATACAGGAGAGGCTCTGCTCGCCATACTGTGGATGTGCTCCTTAACGTTCTCAGTGCCAGCTACTTTATCTCCTTACAAGTAAATGGGTTGATTATGTAGTCAAACAAAAAGTGCCTCACCAAACGTCAACAGAGATTAATCTCATAGGGAGGGTAGACTATACCTGCAGTGTCCCACAGATGACGGATGTAAAATGGACAGTCTGAGGGAGATTCTTTTTGTTTGTTGTCCTTTTAAAACGGATGGATTTTTAATATAGGCCTGCATTTGTTCTGCTGTCAATTATTCTGTAGGTTAGATGCTGCCTGAGGCAAACTGAATTGATTGATGTTATTTATACTAGTCACACACAGATAGTGAAAAGTTAGTACATGTATTTAGTAAAGGCCACTACCATGCCCTGCAAATATGGCGCTTCCAACAGTTTTAGGATGTTCCTCATTGTATGACCAAGTACCATCGTGTTTAGGTAGACGGAGATACTAGAATCCTACTTAATGAGTAGTTTTAAAATCTTGACAAGAACACATCTGTTTGCATGGACAAGACGCATTGTTGACAGCAGCCTGCAGAGATGGTCTGTTATTATTTTACAGCAGATTTTGAATGAGTTGCTAAATGTTTATATTTTTAATTGATTTATGTTTTTCTGTCTCGAGGACAAATTGCACACAAACATTCATAGTTTAATTCTGTCAAGGGAATTTGAGTAAGAAATAGTTGTTTTTAAATCCTCTTCCGTCTCATCTGTGGGACAACCGGTATACATTTTCAGCTGTCCGTCATTCATAACCCGAACACACACCAGAAACTACCAGTGAGTTTATATGCCATGTGTTTATTTTAACACTGCCTGGGTTTACGATATATTCTGTTACTAGAACCTTTCTGATTAGGAAGAAACTAAACTACATGTATTGCCAGGGAGAAACAGAAACCAGCAGGACAGTGCAGCGCTTGAGGTCTACATCCCTGAACTAGTGAAATGTAACGTSTCTTATTACAGGTGGTCATAAGAGAGTAGCTTATGACCACCTGTAATAAGAGACGTTACATTTCACTAGTTCAGGGATGTAGACCTCAAGCGCTGCACTGTCCTGCTGGTTTCTCCTTATTTAAGCTGACATGCAGTGAGTTATGCCATACTGCATTGAGGTGAAGTGTACTTTAGTTTCTGGCAGGCATTATGACAACTCTTATAATTCTCATCAAGTAGAGAGTTGCGACCTAACCAAACGTATCACTTAAATGAGCCTATAGTTTTGCTTGTCTTTGTGAACGACACACAAACCCGAATGCCAACAAATGTAGCCAATATTGTTATAGTAATAGTTAACCCAGGTAGAAAACTAAAATAAAACTTGGTATGTCAATTTCATTTAAAATCACTGGTGTTGGGGGGGGGGGGAGACATCTACATTATGTTCATTCTTCTGATGAAATGTGCATTTGGTCGCCAGCTACTGAACTATTTTGAAAGTTGTTTATGACTGTTTTTCCCTAAAGGTCCTAGAAATGCTACTGTACAGCTGTTTTGAGTTACTGTTTGATGTCACCATGTTTTCTTTGACAGCTGTAGCTCATGTTCTGTTCTGATGGCCCAGCATTCTATAGTAACAGAGAAAGCAAACTAGACAGGAGGCTCATGGCATTAGATTATTTTTCTGTTTACAATACATTCTCAAATTCAAAAATATTGCCCCGTCTAGAAAATGACCTTAGAAATTATAGGTGAAAATAAAATGAATCACAACCTTAAATATATATTAATGTTAGCCTCGTGTCTCGTTAGTACCAAGCAGTAGTTTTGTCCCCTGCATGCTTCCATTGACCTATGGTGCTTCAAAGGGCCCAAGGGTTTAACCAATAGCAAACTGGTTGTAAAATGTAGGCTAATCCACATGAAACCAGCTTTTATTTTGGCTTCTGAAAGACAAACTATAGAGGTTGTAAAAATACTAATCTCCGCAGGGTTTGGATGGAGCCATTTTCTCCTGTGCTCTGTGGTTACTTCCACATCTGCTCAGTTCCCAGAGATGGAGCTGATAAAACTGAAATGGAAACCATTGATTTATATGTATGGCTCAGGCTATAGCCTTAGTTTTCCTCCTGTGTTAAAGATAGCTATAGTTTGAGTAAATCTAGCGTATCGATGCTATTAAGAGCAAAAAATATACTTTTGGCCATGTAGTGTATGTGGACACCTCTTCAAATGAGTGGTTTCGGCTATTTCAGCCACACCCGTTGCTGACAGGTGTATAAAATTGAGTACACAGCCATGCAATCTCCATAGACAGACATTGGCAGTAGAATGGCTCGTATGGAGGAGCTCAGTAACTTTCAACATGGCACCATCATAGGCTGCCACCTTTTCAACAAGTCAGTTTGTCAAATTTATGCCCTGCTAGAGCTGCCCCGGTCAACTGTAAGTGCTGTTATTGTGAAGTGGAAATATCTAGGAGCAAGTGGTAGGCCACACAAGCTCACAGAACAGGACTGCCGAGTGCTGAAGCGCATGTAAAAATCATCTGTGCTCGGTTGCAGCAACACTACGAGTTCCAAACTGCCTCTATAAGCAATGTCAGCACAATAACGGTTTCCACGGCCGCACACAAGCCTAAGATCACCATGCGCAATGCCAAGCGTCTGCTGGAGTGGTGTAAAGCTCGCCACCATTACTCTGGAGCAGGGGAAACGTGTTCTCTGGAGTGATGAATCACGCTTCACCATCTGACAGTCCAACGGATGAATCTGGGTTTGGCGGATGCCAGGAGAACGCTACCTGCCTGAATGCATAGTGCCAACTGTAAAGTTTGGAGGAGGAATAATGATCTGGGGCTGTTTTTCATGGTTTGGGCAAGGCCCCTTAGTTGTGTTGAAGGGAAATCTTAATTTTTTTGTACATTTTTGTTGTACTTTTACCCCGTTTCTCCCCAATTTTGTGATAGCCAATTGGTAGTTAGTCTTGTCCCATTGCTGCAACTCCCTACGGACTCTGGAGAGGCGAAGGTCGAGGGCCATGCGTCCTCCGAAACACAACCCTGCCAAGCCGCGCTGCTTCTTGACACACTGTTAGTTTAACCCGGAAGCCAGCCACACCAATGTGCTGGAGGAATCACTTGCAGCTTGCAGGTGCCCGGCCAGCCACAAGGACTCACTAGATCGCGATGGGACAAGGAAATCCCAGCTGGCCAAACCCTCCCCTAACGATGCTGGGCCAATTGTGCGCGCGCTCATGGGTCTCCCAGTCACATTTGGCTGTGACAAAGCCTGGGATCGAACCCGTGGCTGTAGTGATGCGTCAAGCACTGCAATGCAGTGCCTTAGACCTCTGCGCCACTCAGGAAGCCTGTGAAGGGAAATCTTCATTGTAGATGATTCTGTGCTTACAACTTTGAGGCAACCGTTTTGGAAAGGCCATTTCTTGTTTCAGCATGACAATGCCTCCGTGCACGAAGCGAAAGTCCATACAGAAATGGTTTGTCGATCGGTGTGGAAGAACTTGACTGGCCTGCACAGAGCCCTGACCTCAACCCAATCGAACACCTTTTAAATGAATTGGAACGCCGATTGCAAGCCAGGTCTAATCGCCCAACATCTGTGCATGACCTCACTAATGCTCTTGTGGCTGAATGGAAGCAAGACCTGCAGCAATGTTCCAACATCTAGTGGAAAGCATTCCCAGAAGAGTGGAGGCTGTTATGGCAGCAAAGGGGGATGAGCACTTGTCCACATACTTTTGGCCATGTCGAGTATGCAAGCGCTCTCGCTTATGTTGTGAATCATCAGAGAATACTGAACACTTCATTTGAACTTGATCAGATGGGTGGCAATGTCCACCTGCTGTAGAGGAGACAGGGAGTCGATGCGCTAGTCTAATAGTAATGTTTACCCTTTTTAGTGCTATTGACCCATTGAAGCATGCAGACTAAATAAAATGTGCGTATTAGTTTGAAATGGAACATTACTGAAGCCCTTTAAAAAATTAAATTTACTATAAATGGCAATGCTACATAAATGCATTCCGCTTTAAATAACTTCTACAAACAACATTAGGCTGTTATTGGGCCTACCGTTCACCCGCCAGCTCTAATTCTACTGTAAACGTAGCTCTCAGTTGCACGCAGACATTCCCACACAGACTGGTGCCAGGTTTACACAACTGCTTCCTTTGAATTTTGGAAGTTATGTCTACACCAGCCAGATTAATGTTTGTTTGAGGGGAGCTTTTTAATTTAAATTAACTGCTGACAAAGGAAATAGTTTATTTTTGTAAGATTAAGCCGCATGTAAACAGACTTATTTTGACCGGCGGCAAATATAATTGAACATCCTAATTGAATCATATGCATAAATATAGCATTTTCTTACTGTTGCCAACTATACATTTATCATGATATTGAATAGTACATTACATTTTGAACTTTCAAATGCACCCAACCATTTCCATTCCTTTTCCTTTCACTGTGACGCATTCAGTCGTTGAGCCAAATACATCTCCATCTTTAAAAGTATATCAAAATAATTAGAACTAATATGTGTGAACTAATACTATAACTTTGTTCTTAATCAAATAGGGATTTGATCTGATATTCCTTGGTCAAACTTGTCCCCATTTGGGGATATAGCTACATTGCTGCTGCTGCTACACAAATTGTTAATAGATATTTATTGTACCATACTACTCTCTGTGTCTCATGAACAGAGCTCTCTCTCTCACTTCTGAAGAGGACATTTGACCAATTACAGAAGAGAAGAGAACCTTGACCAATCACAGAAGTTGCTGTCGTGGTTGCTGTTGCGCTGTGCTTTTTCTGCTTTGCCACTTTGCTCCAGTACTCTTTCCCCTTCCTGCTTCTCCCCCCTCAAGAGGAACCCCTCCTGATCTTTGCTGTGACTTTCACCTGACCTTAGATTGACGTTCTCCTTGGACATTTTGAGCGAAGATGGTGAATAAATGAAGATGTCCAACTCAGGCAGTTTACCATTTAATTTTCTTCTCTCACATTTTTKGTCTACTTAATGGGTGGTTCTCCCATAGACACCAATGTGATAGCAGCTAGGTCTGGTCTACGAACCAGAAAAAATGAGGGAKATTTCTCGCTTCCATCTGATTTGAGCTCTTGTCTGCTCCCCCCCCCCCCCTCCTTCCAGTCTGACTTACCATTTAACTGACCAATACCGCTGCATTGGGCTACACTATTTACTTCAGAGGCCAAGCCTATTCAGCTTCTCAAACCACAACATGAAGAGCAGCTAGAATGACTTCTCTTTAAGATAGACCCAAATATGCAGAGCATGGACATTTTCTGAAGCCATGGAACGTGTCCTTGTTTGTGGGTTTGTCCCTGAACCATCTCAACTAGCCTGAAACATGATTATCATAATGAAGAGTTATAACCATCTAGCATAGTGTTTTCTGCATTTCAAGACTCAAGTTCAACATAGCAAGACTATGACCTGCATTAAAACCGTAGCCCGTTATTCTGGACACGTGCTTTTCTTGTGCCCTGATCATCTTGAATCATCCGGCGCAAACATCTCAGCCTGCAGACTTGGTTGTGTTCTATCGTTTTTGATTCAGGTCTTTTATTTCCCCGTTAACACACTACTGCCCTTTTTCCAGATGACATTGGACAATTGACCTAATCTCTTGGTATCATCGATCTGAGATCTTCGTCAATACATGCAGAAAAGCAGCACGTGGCGGCAGCATTCTGTTCAGGGAATTTCAGGTCAAACATTCTAGTTTATTAAAATGTATAAATATATGCTTAATATAAATTTATATTAGTTTGTTTCACTCAAATAGTCATCCATTAAAATTGACAAACGTTCACAGTCAACCTCGAATACCTAATAACATGCATAGATCGTTTTGATGCTTAACACGTCAATATTTTATTTTATTTCACTTTTGCGTTCTCTTTTTGGATTTCTTGTCATGAGCCTCAAGCACATTCAGGATTTTACAATGAGCTCCTCTAGGGGGAAAGCTCAGCATAGGTAGTTGATAAATCACTCCGGGTAGGGTAGTGGATAGAGAATAGTCCAGAGTAGCACAGTCTCTAGGGTCAAACAGTGCCTGAACTATTTAACTGTATAATGCTAACAATTCTGTCATAATGGTTCTTAATAACTGTCATATTATACCTTTTATAGGGCCTATACTATTTCTGCTGCGTAGAAGAGAAACTGTTCTGTTTTTGAATGTCACCTTCAGTATTAACCCTATGATACCATAAGATCTGTTTTGATTATCTGATCTTCTGTCACCTTTTCCCTTATGAAAGTGGCATTAAGAAAGAAATACTCCAGAAAAATTTTATGATCTCTTCTTCTTTTGTACTGTTAACAAATAAGACTCAGAAACCTCCACGTCTCAATGTTTTGCAGCCATTGAATTCGAAATGACTTGATTTTTTCAAGTAATCCTAGAAAAGGGGGAGAATAGACACTGCAGAGTCTGCCCCGTTCCCTGGGATAGCCGTACTGTTGTGGCATTGAGTGTTCTCACTATCGCTTCCTATCTACACACTGGCAAACTGTTGAGGTATTTCTTGCGGTGATTGGTTTTAATGCTAGGAAATTTATGAATATTTTTAAAAAGTAAATTTCTTTAGACATGTTTAGACCTGCATGCTTTGCTTAATATTACCTGTTCCTGTATTTATTTGTTTGTTTCTGTTTGTAAACTAACCGTAGGACCCATTTGAGTAGTGAGCTTTAATCAGTCACAGGTCAGCATGATTTTAGGATCTCTCTTGAAGGTGATAGGCTAGCAACAGAAGACAGTGGCTGTGTGCTCAGAACTCAAAAGCAAAGCATACCAGGCATTTAAAAAGAGAAATTAACGCTTCCTTACTTACTGTTCAGATTCGGACATGATCATTTCAAATCCAACAGGCTGATTCTTCAAGGTACTGTATCATTCTTCAGCATTTCACACACAGATGACGGGTCTCACTGACAGGACATTATGATTGTTTATTATTGTAGATATCATTATGGGGTGTGTTGAGGTTAAAATAAGGATGGCCTTAATTTCCCCCTCTCCCTGACCTGAACCATAGATTCATCAAACTTTTCAGCAAAGCAAAACATTAAGTGGATTGATTACTTTGTCACWAGAGCACTGGTTTCCAACCTGCGGTCTGCAGAGGTGTACAGCAGGTTTTCTGCAATAAAATAAATATCTTCCATATTTTAACAGTTGGGGGTATTAGTGGTATTCTAAGCAATTTTACATTACTTTTCACAATGCAAATTAATAATTACATTGATTGCTAAAATTCACTAAATGTTATGTTGAAAAAATTATGCGACTGTTGGGAACCGCTGCACTAGAGGAACCAAATGGGAGCAGAGGTGCTGGGATGTGGTGAGAGGTTTGGAGATGGAATGTAAGAGGGCTAGAAGTCAGGGGGAGGAAGAGGGGAAATGCAAGGCCTCCCTTATCTAAAGGATTTTCCCTGAGCAAGACAGCAATTAGCCTGTCGTTGTCCATGCCAACTCTGACATGTCATTCGATAGGCTCCCCTGCTGAGGTATGTGATGCGTTACACCAGGGACAGAAAAATAATCATAGCTGAAAGCAACAAAAAGAAAACTGCAGGATTAAAAACCCACTTAACTAAGTGTTTTTATTGGACATTCCGTCTTAATTCAAGGCACCTTTACCATATTCAGGGACGTGAGATCTGATTCAAATGCACAAAATACATTGTCCTCTTGACTTACTAGCCATAGTTTCTTAATGGATTACTGTAGATGTTTGAGTCAAAATTTAATAAAAAATCTTGCCATGTAGTATTTAATCAGTACATGAAAAGGAACATAGGCTAACTGGATCCAAACATGCCTTTTATTGTGCAGGAACAGTGTTTTTGGGACCTGTCTCCAGATATAATTCACAGGAGACTGGGGTATTTCCTATTGTTTATTGACCTATTTAAAGACCAGACAACACATGCAGAAAGAGTAACTAAAATAGAGCCTCTACAGTGGGGCTCGGATCCTGTGAAGGGAAATACAACATTATTATCAAGCTTTAACAGCACTCTGAGCACAGTGTTGCCAAAATAGAGGGGTTACTATGGAGACGCTTGGAGATTTTGATAGAGTTGGAGAGGGACAAGAAGAAGAAGAGAGAAACTACTCCATCTCCATAATTAAGAAGTGAAACGACAGAACTCCAGCTGAGGATCCGAAGTTGAGGGTTTAGATTAGATAGCGCTTCGTCTGGATAGATTAACTGTCTATTACTGGGTTTGAGTCAAAGGCAATTATTGACGGGCCATTATTGACATGCCAATTGATGATACATCTAATAATGCTGAGATTCTAATGTCGTCTACCAACTCATTCAAGTGCAATAATTAATTGAAACATTAAAGTAAAATTGTCAGTGAAATATATTTTCTCTGTCTCAGTAGTTGTATTTCAGTAGCTGGAGGTCATGTATGTAGCTGATATTCAGTTTGAGGGTTCATTAATGAAGTTGTGACAATTTACTTAAAGGGGTGTTCACAATGCCTCCATTGGCTTTTGTGAATGGACATTTATCACCAACACTTCAATTAGTCTCACTGAGGGTTTCTCAGACTGGATGCCCGTCTGTTTATGCTATAACCAACTCCTTTGTCGTTGTCATGGCATCATAATGATAATCAATCAAATATATTTATAAAGCCATTTTTACTTCAACCGATGTTACAACGTGCTGTACAGAAACCCAGCCTAAAACCCCAAACAGCAAGCAATGCATTTGTAGACACACGATGGCTAGGAAAACTCCCTAGAACGGMAGGAATCTAGGAAGAAACATGGAGAGGAACCAGGCTCTGAGGGRKGGCCAGTCCTCTTCTGGCTGTGCTGGGTRGAGATAAGAGAACATGGCCAAGATGTTCAAACGTTCATAGATGACCAGCAGGGTCAAATAATAATAATCACAGTGGTTGTAGAGGGTGCAACAGGTCAGCACCTCAGGAGTAAATGTCAGTTGGCTGAGTAGTTAAAGGATAAACAGTGACATCCTTGCAATGGGGACCACTTTGTGTACAAAGGAGCATCACAGAATGTTTCCCAGAAATGTTGGTAGTTGGCTTCTTTTTCTGACTACTTTCATGTGTTTCAGTCACATTTATTCTACATATTATGCATAATGTAATCGAATTTGAGGGAAAAAACTATGTAAACGTGTGGTTTATCTGAAAATATTTTAATATACTTCATATACAGGTCAAAATAAAGGAAACGGCAACATAAAGTGTCTTAATAAGGTGTTGGGCACCACGAGCCAGAACAGATTCAATGCACCTTGGAATAGATTCTATAAGCGTCTGGAACTCTATTGGAGGGATGTGACGCCATTCTTCCACGAGAAATTCCATCATTTGGTGTTTTGTTGGTGGTGGAAAACGCTGTCTCAGGCGTCGCTCCAGAATCTGTTCAATTGGGTTGACTGAGACATATGGTTTTCATGCTCATCAAACCATTGTGACCACTCGTGCCCTGTGGATGGGGACATTGTCATCCTATGGGGGCCTGCCCAGGCTTTTTATACATGACCCTAAACATGATGGGATGTTAATTACTTATTTAACTCGGGAACCACACATGCTTAGTATACAATATACGTTGTAACCTCATTTACTCTAGTGTTTCCTTTATTTCCTGTTATATTCAATGAAGATTGGTGGGGGCTACAGTCTGTTCATAACATGTTGAGTGCTCCATTATTTTCTTCACCCAATAACTGACAAAGGATCTGTGTGGGGTGATGAAAGCTTGGCCATTATGGTAGTACAGGTAAAATAATGGGTAAAGCGTTACGTATCACATTACATGTCACTCATTAATGTAACGTCGTAAGGTAGTCTGAGGAGCAACCTGTCACTTTGGATATGTTTCCACAGGCAGCCCTATTGTAATCACTCTTTTCACTAATTGGTCTTTTGACCAACAGATCTGAAAAATATCCAATGTGAAAAGATCTGATCTGACTGGTCAAAATACCAATTAGTGGGAAAAATATCAGTATTGAGCTACCTGTCTAACTGCAGCCATTGGTACTTTTGGGTGTATGCTATCCCATCGGTTACTCCAGGATCTGATTACACATTACGGTCAAATTATGGCTCCCGAGTGGCGCAGCAGTCTAAGGCACTGCATCTGTGCTAGAAGCGTCACTACAGACACCCTGGTTTGAATTCGGGCTGTATCACATCCAGCTGTGATTGGGAGTCCCATACTGCGGCACACTATTGGTCCAGCTTTGTCCGGATTTGGCCAGCGTAGGCCGTCATTGAAAATAAGAATTTGTTCTTAACTGACTTGTCTAGTTAAATAAAGGTTACAAATTATTGTAATGAAATGTTATTTCCGTGATTTCTTCTTACAGCCCATGTGCTCTAAAAAAAATACTATTGTTGTAAACAAGAACACGTTTGCAGTTTGACTCTTCGTTATTTTTCTATATAAAACAAACTTAAAAGGATCTTTAGTCTGTGTAATTTATCCATAATACATCAGTCAAATTCAAGGAGGTGGAGTTACTACCTTAAAAAAAWATATATATATATATTTTAATGACACATCTGGTCTTTGTTAGTTACAGCAGGGGGTGGGTCCAGGCCTGGGATTGGATCAGAAGGTTAGGGGTTAGGCTGTAGACTGTTCCTCCTTAACAAAGTGGGACAGAATGGGAGATTATTGGTGGGATTATTTCTAAACGCTGACCTTTCAGTGACTGACTATTTCCTTCCTAATAAGATAATTCTTTCATCAGCGCCTCATTATTTGGGTCATAGTTCAGATATAGACTGAAAGATGGGTCTCTAACTGTATGTGTACACATTGCATATAACCTACATAGTATCATTTAGTTTGGTTGATCATAAACGATATCCTGTTTCTCCCTTCAACATATTCACTTGCAGATTTGGGTTGAAATGTTACCTGATTACCTATACAAAAATGGGTTATTTCTCAGAGAAGCCAGAACAGAATACTTGGCGTCTTGTTCTTTGTGCACATTGTGTTCCCCACACTGGTTGTCTCAGATTCTCTGGCACCCTGAATGATTGTTACTCCTCTTAGTGAGACCCGTCAATCTACATGCTCACAACAACATTCTATATAAACACAGCTGTTGCTTGAAGGTAGAATCTCTTGGAAGCGTTAATTTTTGTTTTTTCAAACTTGGTCAGCAGGGGGGGAATATGTATGCAAGTTAATCATGTGATTTTTTTTTTTTTTTAATTCAACAGAGAAATGTGATCTCAAGCACGTTGTTTGTATTTTTGTTTGACTGCACATTAAGATAGTAATAGGGAGTGTAAGAGAAACAAAGCAGTGAGTTTATGAATGAGTGAACCGTATCTAAACTGAAGTGTGTGTGTATATAACTTCCTGGATGTCACTGGGTTGCTGCACCTTTCACTTTATGTATATTTACAATTGATATTTCTACAGTACATCCATAAGATGATGACCACGTACAGCAACACAAAACACTAGGGTAGTTTCTCAGTTTTCATTTGTTCTTAGTGCATCATTGGAATCTATGAGAGGCACACACTGCCCACAGAAGGTCAAGTGTTCCCGTTTTCTCATTTCCAAATAGAAGTTCATTCCTTGACACACAGGCCTGCTTCAACCCTCTTCCCCTCACAAAGACCTGGTTGTTCGCCTTGCACAATCATTTTGCCGCGGAATCCAATGGTGTTTAGCCTCAGAAACAACAAGTGTAGAACTGTTCTCCCGCCAGCCAGCAGAAATGTTGGGCAATTGGCATCCAGACAGTCAAGCTTATGGCCTCCGTTTGCTTAGAGTATTTTTCTAGACACTTCCAGGAAATGAATTGAACCGGTTCCATGGCAGCGCAGACCTCTATCCTTACAAGGGAATGTTTTTGGTCTGCTACAACGCATGCCAGGACAGGAACAGTGACCTGGCAATTCTTTACTTGTTTATGACCTACTTAGAAGCGGGTCTTTTTGGTCTGGCCCTATTTGATAGCTTTATATTTGGCTTAGTATCCAGGTTAGAGTAGTACTATATTTTAGACTCATTTGCTTTGACACTCACTTATCCCTTTCACCTTTTTTACAAAATAATTTAAAAATCCAGACCGAGAGCCGCCCAAACACTGATGCAAGAGTGACGCTAATACGCTGAAGTGTTACCCACCCAGTGACATCCTTGCCTTATGGATAGCATATCTAGAAGCATTATGGAAATCATGCTCACTGCATTGCTGTTTGCTCATTCATAAAGTCCTACTGTATGTTTATTACAGGTTTATAGCGGCAACAGAAAATGACTAAACAGACTGTTATGCACACGCCTGAATCTGAGACCAAATCACCCATTGGTATTGTTGTTGTCTGTTGCGATACCAACGTGGAGGGTATGGTGTTTTCTTAACCTTATTGGGCCCTTCTGATTGGATGCCAGCCGCTTTGACACCATGACATGTCTGTTTTCATTTTTTTTAAATGATCTTCTTAAACAGTGAGTGGCACTGAGCTCCAACTCATCGAGTCTCTTTTTCACTTTCCTATCCTGGAAGAAAGAAGACATCTTTGGTCATTCTTGTTCCTTGAAGATTACTCTGCCATTCTGTTCGTTTCTTTTGCTTTTCCTTTCCATGTCTTTTCCCTCTTTTTTTTCTTTTCTTTGTCTCATCAAAACATGGACATCATGGATGAACTGAAAAAGGCCGCTTCCCCTGATATGTGCCTAACCGATGAGTTGGAGGACCTCTGAATGCCTGTCCTGTGGCCTGCAGTTTGACCATATTTAGAAAGAGAACTTTGATCCTGTGTTGCCAGTCTCTTCTACTCACTTTGTCAAGATTGTCATTATTCAGCTTTTTTAGACCTAAAGTTTCAAAGGCACTTTTCTTAAATTCTCTCATTCATACATACATACATGCACATACATTTTCCACAAGGTTAACTTGACCATGATTTTGAACCTGCTCAACATCTCTGTACCTGAACGTCAAGAATTGACACCACCTTGCATAACTTTTAATGTGAAGGAAATGTCTTCCTTTGGAAATCTGTGCCAATTTGGGATGTCACCAATCCAAAACCGAAACATTCCTCTTTGTGATGGCTTTGAACTGAACTAGTCCATGATCTCCAAGGACGTACATTTCTTCTGCTCAATCTTTCAGACATTTGATACCAGGAATCAACCTAAGGAACATTTTGACATTTTGAACAAAACTATTTCTGGGATGTGGAAGTGATTTTGGTTTTGAGATTCACGCATTATTCAAATTTGTGTATAACAGTTGTTTATCATGTTCTCTTGCAGTGGACATATTTACGTGTCATTTAAAAATGTATTTTATTTCCAAAACCTTAAATTATAATAAATAAAGGGCAAAAAATGATCTAATAGGATCAGTCGTCATCTCTCCCTCAGAGATGATGTTAGACTAGCAGAGGCAGTCAGGGACCTGTGTGTATGTGAGATTAAGTGTGTGTGTGTATGTGTGTGATCCCTGGCTATGGCAGGGTGTGGGTTTCTCTAACACTCTCTTCTCTTATTGCACAGTATGAGGAACGCTAGTGGGCTGTCCGCTGCTGACCTGGCCCATGCCCAGGGGTTTCGCGAGTGTGCAGAGATACTATCCAATGCCCAGAACCTGCAGCGGTACCAGAACCTGACCCAGCTTAATGGCTTTGGTCTGAATGGTGCCATCCAGAACGGAGGCCACTCCCACCCTCTCATTCAAGGGCGGAGCCTCCTTAACGGGGCACCAAATAGAAAGAGGTCGTTTGATAACATGGAAGATAATCAAATCAAGAAGGCCAGAACTGAAGGTTAGGTTTTTGCATTTGTTAGCATTTTTTATACTTTATAAAAAATAACCTAATCAAACCTGGGAGGAGATTATAAATGTTTTTCATGACTTTCCATAATTATACGTGATAAAGCATCAAGTGTCGAAACCTCATAAAATCCTGTTGTAAAATCAGGATTAACCTTTGAGTGCTGGCCTATTGAGAATCTGGTTGAATACATTATTGTTCCCTTAGTTGTGCAGCTTTACAATGAGCAGTATGAAGAAGGGGGTGGGAGGGGACTTACCCGTGGCTGCTTGCCAGGCCTCTGATGTTGGCATGTGTAAATGCATGGCTTGTTTTATTGGACTTCTGCAAACTCTGGAGTAGAATTGTGAGCGGTTGCCAGGAAGTTGATTGACGCTGCAGGGTATCAGGTAATGGGGCAGTGGATGATTATTGCTGAATGAAGCCTACAATTGGACTTTGGACTCACTGAGTAAGGTTGATTATTCTAGCATGCTAAATAGCAGTCTCCCCTTATGCCCAGGCAGCTGTGCATGATGGAATTACCTCTTTGGGACTGTAGGGTATTCTGCCCTGTATGTCGTGTTCTCATCTAGTCCTGTTCTTGATGGTAGTTCAACACGCTCATCCACTGCTCTCACCAGGTCTGTGCCTGCCGCTGGGGATGCTGAACGGGAATGGGTTGGTCTGCGGTGTCGGAGAGGTACTGATGGAGAGCATGCACCAGGAGAGTATGGAGTCAGCAGCGCCGCCGGCAGTGAGCTCAGGTGGGCCAGGACCCTTTGCGTTTGGGATGAATGGGTCTGCGCCGGTGCCAGGCCTGGTGAGCCAGGGGGGAGTGGAGGTGTCTACCCCAGCCGCTAAGGAGCAAGAGATCTTCACTGTGGCCTCCATGCAGATCCCCTGTCGCTGCACTAACTCCTACGCCTACCTGTAGAGGCCTTAGTGTGTTGAGTAAGAGTGTTGACCCTCCTAGTGGTTGTATCTTGGTAGAATGTCCACCAGGCCCTCTCTGGCCATGTTTTCCAACAGATGGCATTACTTTTTTTTGCATGGTATTGTTGGGTTTTTGGCACGGTATTGTTGGGTTTTTGGCATGGTATTGTTATACTCTTGCGGTTCTAAAAAAAGGGATGTAAATAACTTGTATACATTGTACCTACATGTTATGAAAAACATTGCCTTGCTACCATAATCGCTAGAGAAACATTTGTTTTTTATGTTTCGTTTTACTGGTAGCTTTGAATGATTCACAAAATTCTTGTTAAAAAATCTCTAGTGTTTTTGGCAAAGCCCCTTTTAGGGTGAGTGAATTCTGTTTTGCACAATTATCCTTCCACCTACCCTACATTGCACAATGTTAACTGTAATAACGTTGTCAAATGATAATTACAGTTATTTAATGTAGAAACACCCACACCGTGGGAACAATGTACTGAAACAAGCCTCAGTTTATGGAGAAGGTTAGACTTCAAGTCATTGAGGCTGCACTGACGTTTCCCTCTGCATCATGAATATGCAATGACAGAATTCTGCCCTTTTATGATGATGAGTTAGACAGTGATGTGTTTACTGAGTACTGTATTTAATGGTGCCATTGTGATGCCGCTCCACCCAATAAGGGACAAAACACAGAATTTG
This sequence comes from Salvelinus sp. IW2-2015, assembly GCF_002910315.2. NCBI lineage: Eukaryota > Metazoa > Chordata > Actinopteri > Salmoniformes > Salmonidae > Salvelinus > Salvelinus sp. IW2-2015. The sequence continues at coordinate 36,847,880 of NC_036839.1, read as the reverse complement.
TCCATCTCATGTCAGAATGAAGAGGCCACTAGAGAATGTTCCTACCCTCAGTGTAATGAGATGAAGCATATTTGTTTTATTAGTTAAATTTTCCCCTMTGAGAAACATTTGTATTAACTCTTGTCCTGTAGCTATAAAGCTATTTAGTTTTTTTATACAAAAACTCTTATGCCAAAGCATATCTTTACATAAATATATAAAGTACATAAACCTTCGCTATGCAGCTTTTCTATATTATGTGAGCTTTTAGGTATTTCCAAGGTGCTATTTGAACTGACACTGTCCTGTTAGCTAGCAGACTGGAGACTTTGGTTCTGTTAGACACTCCTAGTGCCCCTTCTCTTTCTGATTTTCTAGGAGAGGACTTTGTACGCTTTTCTGTATAGCCTAGTACCTATTGTGTGGTGTTGAAAATGGTTTAGTTTATATTGACTGTTTTTCTAAGTGTTGGCTTGTTTTGTTGTATTATAATGTACTATTGCTTTGCTAACTTCACTAATGACAAAAGTTAAATATTGAAATATGATAAATGAGTGTGATTAGTAGTGCTACCATTTTCACGAAACAAGGGGAAGCTACTCTTTCCTAAGGCTGGAAATCGTTTGAGAAAAAAAAAGAAAAGGAACCTTCGTAAATATATTGTTCACAAACTTAAAATCCCTCCTCCCATCCATCTGCTTCATACATGAAGGACAATTGTTCTGTCAAGGAATCTGCCCTGCACTATTATTCAGTCTGTACAGAATCACAAATGTTAACGAGTAGATTGCATTTATTAGAGCTTCTGATGCTCAGTGCTGAGTAGTTTTGTATACTTTTAAACTCATTAAATGTTCATTCCTTTGAATAACATGATGGTGGCTTTGTTTTTTTTGTGTACATGAGAAAGAATCTCAACATTGGTCTGAACACAGAGCAGTAATCTATTTCATCTTTCAATTGAAGTGCCCTGAATGACTGGGAGGTTTGGCGCCCTCTAGTGATATTGAGATAGCTGGGCAGGCCCTCAGTTGTGCTGTCTTGTTTCTAACAGGCTGACTACGCTGCGTGAGCGTTGCAAAATAATTTCGGAAATCTATACTTTTCAATTATTGCACCTACACTGCTCGCCCGCGCCAACGAGCGTCTGCGTTGCCAAGGGCTAAAATAGAAGTCAGTTGTATTGTGACGCAGATTGCGCTGCAAGTCCTGCCTCTCCCATCTCCTCATTTGGTTTATAGAAGCAGGTACCCACGTGCCATCTCCTCGTTGGTGGTAATGGGTCAAACCGGTAACCCAACTGCGCGCGTGCGCCATCGTGCATAAATGTATTTTGTCCACCCACACAACGCGATCACAACACGCAGGTTAAAATATCAACACAAACTGAACCAATTACATTAATTTGGGGACAGTTCAAAAAGCATTAAACATTTATGGCAATTTAGCTAGCTAGCTTGCACTTGCTAGCTAATGTGTCCTATTTAGCTAGCTTGCTGTTGCTAGCTAATTTATCCTGGGATATAAACATTGAGTTATTTTACCTGAAATGCACAAGGTCCTCTACTCCGACAATTAATCCACACAAACGGTCAACCGAATCGTTTCTAGTCATCTCTCCTAGGCTTTTTCTTCTCTTGACTTTATATTGCAACGCTCGTGCCCGTGACACAGTCAGCCTGTTAGGATTATTCCCCATTACAGCAAGTGGTGGCAGCATGTTAAATTCTTGTTTCTAGGACTATATGATTATGTCTCATTGAAACCATCTTAAGCATGGTGTTTTATGACGTTGTCATCTGTGTTGACATCTATAAGGGACTTTGATCGTCTCATCTTGCCTGAACCAATGGGAGTGGGGAAGGTGGAGAAACTTGGGAAGTGTGCCGAGGAGGAGCAGTGATTGGTGTGTCAATATAACCAGGAAGAGTACAGTGAATCAGGATGTGACCCAATGCAATCAAGTTCAAGGGTGAAAGATAACGAGATTATGTAAAATTTTCTGGAACCCATTTGGCAACCTATCGATTTGAATTCCTGCATAGATTGAGTCACAGGTTTACAGTTTCTGAAATGTTCATCTCTAAGGGGAATAGTTGTGCAAAACAAAATCAATTCGTATATATTTGCTTATCTCTGAGTATGAAGTTGTGGCCCCGTACTGGCAAACACAGTATTTGAAATTATTTTGACCAGGTGTCTCATTTCCAATGGCAGGTGACCCTCTAGAAGCAGGTTTAGGGTGTGAGGGGACCCCCTTAAACAGGCACTGCCCCCCAACACACCTGAATGGGTGTGACTCTACCATCGCCCCTGCCGACATCGTCCCCCACCACGTCTACAGGGATGCAGAAGAGCACATGGTTGCCACTGGTAACGCGGGCAGCCAGGTGGAACACCAGACATCGGTGAAGGCAGAGCAGCAGTACAACCATCAGCAGTATAACCATGCCCTGTTCAGCACCATGCTCCTCTACCACGGCTCCTAAGGTGGAAGGATACCGTTGTCAGGCCGTCCCTCGGTTTGCCTGTCATTTATGCTTGATGTAAGCAAGCATTCATACGCCTTAAAACCATGAAGTGAGTTGAGTGGCTGCTTCTTTATATGGTCATTGTGTTGTTTATTTATGTAAAGGGAAGGGCCATCTCTCCTAAAGGGGAGTGTTTACTTTTTTAGTTTATGGGTATGAAATGTTCTGTAAAACAGTCACTTGTTTCGTGATACCTTTTTGTGATGTGAAAAGTCGATTTTGAGTGGCTAAAGAAAAAGCTACAGTTAAGGCATATACTGCATTCTCTTTATTTTCWACTTAATGTTTATACATCTGTTTGTTCAGTTATCCTCGGGTCAAAACTAGCCTGAATGTAAATGAAAGTGTTATGTGAGATGTCTCAAATGGGATGGGTTTTTCTGAATAATGAAATGCCTCAACCTTTGAAACTCTTGTTTGTTTGAAGAATGTCTTTTAACTATGAGGCAGGTTTTGTTTTGTAATCCTCGTTCATCTGTAACCTGATAAATTAAATGACCTAAAAGCACATTGAGATGTGATTATTCTTCTAATTGTCAGATGTAACTGTATGCACTAATGGATGGGGAACATGACATTGAAATACAGATAGGATATTGAACTACTATCCTGTATCCTTTATGGCTCGTATAAAGATTGAAAATCTGTTTATTCAATAAGTAAACTGAAATTGAACTTCCAAATTGGACACATGGGATTGGAATTTCAATGTACTTTTTGTACTGAGTGAAGTGACCCTGGGTGCTCTGGACCCTCTGTTGGATTGCATATGACATGACCCATTTGTTAAATCATGGGTTTGAGTTGTACTTACTGCAACAAGACCCTGTGTTGCATAGTGAGTGTTATTCAACACCATTTGACCACCCAGGTGCCTGGCAACTGCACTGGAACACTGCAGACAATGGATTTATGCTCTGTCCCCGTGCATGTGTGTCCTGGCTGACATCCGCAGTGTGGTCTAGGCCTCCATGGATAATGGGACAAATCGACTTCTCTTTTATATGTACACTGAACCAAAATATAAACCGTGTTTGGTAAATAAACAGTGTTGTAAAGTGTTGGTCCCATGTTTCATGAGATGAAATAAAAGATCCCAGAAATGTTCCATACGCACAAAAACATTTCTCTCAGATTTTGTGCAAAAATGTGTTTACATCCCTGCTAGTGAGCATTTATCCTTTGCCAAGATAATCCTTCCACGTCACAGGTGTGGCATATCAAGAAGCTGAACTAACAGCATTTTTATTTATTTATTAAACAGTTTTATTTAACCAGGTAGGCCAGTTGAGAATAAGTTCTCATTTACAACTGCGACCTGGCCAAGATAAAGCAAAGCAGTGCGACAAAAACAACAGTTACACATGGGATAAACAATCGTACAGTCAATAATACAATAGAAAAATCTGTATACAGTGTGTGCAAATGAAGGAGGTAAGGCAATAAATAGGCCAATAGTGGCAAAGTAATTACAATTTAGCAATTTACACTGGAGTGATATGTGCAGATGAGGATGTGCAGGTAGAAATACTGGTGTGCAAAAGAGCAGAAAAACAAAACAAATATGGGGATGAGGTAGGTAGTTGGTTGGATGGGCTATTTACAGATGGGCTGTGTACAGCTGCAGCGATCTGACGCTTAAAGTTAGTGAGGGAGATAAGTCTCCAACTTAAGTTATTTTTGCAATTCGTTCCTATCATTGGCAGCAGTGAACTGGAAGGAAAGGAGGTCAAAGTAGATGTTGGCTTTGGGGATGACCAGTGAAATATACCTGCTGGAGCATGTGCTACAGGTGGGTGTCGCTATGGTGACCAGTGAGCTGAGATATGGTGGAGCTTTACCTAGCAAGGACTTATAGATGACCTGGAGCCAGTGGGTTTGGCAACGAATATGTAGCGAGGACCAGCCAACGAGAGCATACAGGTCGCAGTGGTGGGTAGTATATGGGGCTTTGGTGACAAAACGGATGGCACTGTGATAGACTGCATCCAATTTGCTGAGTAGAGTGTTGGAAGCTATTTTGTAAATGACATCGCCGAAGTCGAGGATCGTTAGGATAGTCAGTTTTACGAGGGTATGTTTGGCAGCATGAGTGAAGGAGGCTTTATTGCGAAATAGGAAGCTGATTCTAGATTTATCTTTGGATTGGAGATGCTTAATGTGAGTCTACAGTCTAACCAGACAGCTAGGTATTTGTAGTTGTCCACATATTCTAAGTCAGAACCGTCCAGAGTAGTGATGGACAGGTGGGTAGGTGCGAGCAGCGATCGGTTGAACAGCATGCATTTCGTTTTACTAGCATTTAAGAGCAGTTGGAGGCCACGGAAGGAGTGTTGTATGGCGTTGAAGCTCGTTTGGAGGTTTGTTAACACAGTGTCCAAAGAAGGGCCAGATGTATACAGAATGGTGTCGTCTGCGTAGAGATGGATCAAAGAATCACCCGCAGCAAGAGCGACATCATTGATATATACGGAAAAAGAGTCGGCCCGAGAACTGAACCCTGTGGCACCCCCATAGAGACTGCCAGAGGTCCGGACAACAGGCCCTCCGATTTGACACACTGAACTCTGTCAGAGAAGTAGTTGGTGAACCAGGTGAGGCAGTCATTAGAGAAACCAAGGCYATTGAGTCTGCCGATAAGAATGTGGTGATTGACAGAGTCGAAAGCCTTGGCCAGGTTGATGAAGATGGCTGCACAGTACTGTCTTTTATCGATGGCGGTTATGATATCGTTTAGGACCTTGAGCGTGGCTGAGGTGCACCCGTGACCAGCTTGAAAACCAGATTGCATAGCGGAGTAGGTACGGTGGGATTCGAAATGGTCGGTGATCTGTTTGTTCACTTGGCTTTCGGAGACTTTAGAAAGGTAGGGCAGGATGGATATAGGTCTGTAACAGTTTGGGTCTAGAGTGTCTCCCCCTTTGAAGAGGGGGGGTGGATGACCGCGGCCGTGTTCCAATCTTTAGGAAGTATGATCATTACACAGCTGCACCTTGTGCGGGGGACAATAAAAGGCCACTAAAATGTGCAGTTTTGTCACAACACAATGACACAGATGTCTCAAGTTTTGATGGTGCATGCAAATGGCATGCTGACTGCAGGAAGGTCCACCAGAGCTGTTGCCAGAGAATTGAATTTTCATTTCTCTAACATAAGCCACTAACTTTGTTGTAGAGAATTTGGCAGTACTTCCAACCGGGACACAACCGCAGACCGTGTGTATGGCGTTGTGCGGGCGAGCGGTTTTCTGATGTCAATGTTGTGAACAGAGTGCCCCATGGTGGCGTGGGGTTATGGTATGGGCAGGCATAAGCTACAGACAATAAACACAATTGTATTTTATCGATGGCATTTTGAATGCACAGAGATACTGTGACGAGACCCTGAGTCCYATTGTCGTGCCATTCATCGACCGCCATCATCTCATGTTTTAGCATGATAATGCACGCCCCCATGTCGCAAGGATCTGTACACAATTCCTGGAAGCTGAAAATGTCCCAGTTCTTCCATGGCCTGCATACTCACCAGGCATGTCACCCATTGAGCACCTTCTGGATTGTAAATTTTTTTGTGGGGGGGGTGCTCTGGATCTACGTGTACGACAACTTCGCACGGCCATGAGTGGGACAACATTCCACAGGCCACAATCAACAGCCTGACCAACTCGATGCAAAGAAGATGTTTCGCGCTACATGAGGCAAATGGTGGTCACATCAGATACTGACTGGTTTTCTGATCCACGCCCCCTTTTTTTTGTGACAAAAGATGGATATTGTTGCATGTTGCATTTATTTTGTTCAGTATAATTCCCTTGGTACTGGTATGATTCTCCTGACATGTTCAGAACTTATAATCACACACCACAGGATAGAAAGAATACAGGTAAGATTGCATAACAGAATGCAACAATATGCAGGCAACTATAATATGTTGTACTGAACTGCTACCGAATAGCTGGGTGTATAAAGTGATTTACTCCTTTGCCAAGCACTAACTTGTTTTTAAATTTAACTAGGCAAGTCAGTTAATAAGAACAAACCCGGACGACGCTGGGCCAATTGTGCGCCGCCCTATGGGACTCCCAATCACGGCCGGTTGTGATACAGCCTGGAACAAAACAGTACATTTATTTGTAATACCTTTATATATTTGGTTTACGATGTCTACTCCGGAAAGAAGACGACTGATCTCTCCATATCCTGCTCACTGTTCACGTGTGAGAACACCCGTTTGTCAGCTGTCGCCCAGGCCTGGCCGACCTTGATCGCTGGACATTTATTGACCTCACTATACAAACACCACGTCATTGTAACCACGCCCCCCGTCAAACACGATCTCAAAGCCAAAGGAAAAAAAAGAAAAATAGGGTGAGACTATGTAATTGGACACGTATTAATCATTGTTTTTTGATACATCATACGCCATTCAATTAACACACTTAAGGAAGAAGTAACACATTCAAGGAAAAATACATTAAAAGCTAAATTATCTAATGTATCGTTTTACTTAAGAAGAATACACAAGATACGTCGCCTATTTGCTGAAGTGGTATCGCCTAATAAACCACGCACTAGCGGCTAGGGTAGGAAGATAGGATTTCAGAAGCGACAGCGAAAAAGGAACTGAATGTTGTTGTAAACACAACATTAACCAGTTAGCTATATTATAAAGAAATTGAGTGTAAACAAAACAGTACATTTATTTGTATTACCTTTATATATATTTAGTTTTCGATGTCTACTCCTGCAAGAAGACGACTGATGAGAGATTTTAAGCGGTGAGTTGAACATTTTTCACGGGTGGTGTTAATGATATGCCTGAAGCTAGCTTGTCAGCTAAGGGTACTTGGCTAGCTAGCTAACGCGACCAAGTCATCCAGCCGTCTATTTGATATTTTGGGTTTTATTTAGTTGAACAAATTTGCTATGTTGCCTTTGAAAATTGCGGAAGCTTTACACAACAGTCTGCCGCTAAAGTCGACCCTAAAACATTAGCGACTTATTTCGTCAGCAAGCTAGCTTGCTTACAAGACTTGACTAGCCAGCTAACGTTACTTGGCTAGCTAAGAAAACAACTCGCTCTCTCCAAGGCGAGTCACCATAGTTAACTCGCAAACGAAACTAAGTTAAATTAACTAGACGTCATAAAATTACTCAGGTTGTGTTTAATATTTCGAGGGATATTTTTGCGACATCCTTGAACTTCATATCAAATCATGCATAACGTTTATTAATACGACTGACTTTTAGCTAAACACTAATCTAGGGTTTTTGCATTGGTTGATAATATTGCAAGTACGTTAAGAGTACACTAATTCAGTAATGTGTCGACTTGTAATATACTACAGCTATCAGTTTGAAAATAGGGCTAACAAGTGCTTAAGTTAGGTAGCAAGTCATTTGAAACGTGAAAGTTGTTTTTTTCCTCGGACCCCCATAGGCTACAAGAAGACCCTCCGGCTGGCGTCAGTGGTGCCCCTTCCGAAAACAACATCATGGTGTGGAATGCAGTCATATTCGGGTAAGACGGTAAAGCGCAACCGGTCCGATGTGCACATTCAGACTGTTCTCTGTCACATATGTTCAGTACCAAATATTACATTAACACCTAGCAAAAGATCTACTCATAAGGAGCCTAGCGTTACCTTTACTCCTTAAGATCCAAGGACCTTGTGTTCATTTGAGGTAACAGTAGACTGGCAGAGAAAACAGCCAACTACTCAATTTTTAAACGTGAATCGATTCACAACTGCGACACGTTTCAAGAAATATAAAGCCATTTACTTTCATATCACAAGTATTAACACAAATGCAAAAAAACCAAAAAACATACTGTTTTCACCGGCTTTATCACAGTTGTAGCCGACAGTATTTTTAAGTGACAACACGTTTCTGGCGGCCTTTCGTTATACACAGGTGTCCGCGCATGCTAAATACCACAAGTTGTCGCTCTGTCTTAAGTAAACACAGGCTCTAACATGGAGCTATGGCGGTGTGGGAACTCTAACCCTATAAAAGTGTGTATCTATTTGTGTTTTTCTCGCCGATATGAAAGATAGTCCTTATGCTCCCAAAACGGTACCGCAAGTGATGCATGTTAATGTTCAGACCTAGCGCCAGGGCTCTTAACAAAACTCCCCTGTACAGAAGACGCCTTCTTCCAATGACTCTTGTGTAATATCATGGAACTGGGACTATGTAACACCATGCTCCATCAGCAAATATTGCTGAGTTTGGGTTCTGAAACAGCCTTTGCTAGTTATCGGTCATTCTGTGAGAGCCAGGTCATGTCAAGACCTTTTTAGGCCAATGATACCAACAATTTCAAGTGAATTATCTGCTCATTGTAATGTTCCTTCTTCATCCGTATAACTTATTTATGGGGAACTGACACATGAATATTTCATGCACACACAAACTTTCAATGTATTTATTTCCCTTTACAGCCCAGAAGGGACACCTTTTGAGGATGGTGAGTACAGCACTGTACACCCCATTCTTTGTGTTTGCATACTCTGTGCAGTTAAGGTTTGTGTGATATAATTGTTGATTTGATAAATTCCACATGAAGTAGGCTAGAGCAGCCAATCATCAACTCCCTGTTTTATTTAACGGCGGTATTGCAGATAATGCAACAGCTGTAATTGCAAAAACATGTTTTCTAACGTTCTTGGTTGCGTGATATTAGCCGTGGTTCTAATTCATATTTTCCCTCCATCTTTTACATGTTCCAGGTACATTTAAGCTCACTGTTGAGTTCACAGAAGAATACCCCAACAAACCCCCCACAGTGCGATTTGTGTCAAAGATGTTTCATCCAAATGGTATGTTGTTACAACGAAAGTAGCAAAACATTCTGATAATGAATGTATTATATTTGTATTGCCTACAAAGATTAACACTATTTTTACCCTTCCATTTTATTTACAGTGTATGCAGATGGGAGTATATGTCTGGACATTCTACAGAATCGATGGAGTCCAACCTATGACGTATCATCCATTCTTACCTCTATCCAGGTAGACAAATTTATCATGTTTTCCATGCATCCTCCTGTCAACATTTAGTCCTACTGCGACAGAGCAGAGATAAGCCACAACAGACCTTAGACTTCCCATACTGAAGTGCCATAAGTCATGGTGCATATTCCCACTGTTATGCCACACTCCCTGTGCTGTAGAATGCTTGTCTCATCTACACTGTTGGCCTATCACCCCTCTCTCCCTTCCCTCCTTCCAGTCCCTGCTAGACGAACCAAATCCCAACAGTCCGGCCAACAGTCAGGCGGCCCAGCTTTACCAGGAAAACAAGAGGGAGTACGAGAAGCGTGTGTCGGCCATTGTAGAACAAAGCTGGAGGGACAGTTGACCAGACCCTCTCCCTTCTGTCCTCTTCTGTCCCCAGCACTGAGCTGTGTGACTCGAGTTCTAGTGGAGTACATCTTAATTTAGTTTTTCTTTTTAAGCTTTTATGCACTTTACCTCTCCCTTCCCTTGTAGAACCTCTTTTTTCTGACACGCTTGGAGTGATTGTTTTATTTTATTTTTGTATTTTCCCCTCTCATTTTGGCCTATCGGGACGTATGTGCTGAATCTTGCCTTTGCCACCACGCTCTTCTTCAATTGAAGACCATTTTTGGATGTCAATTACCTTGCCTCATCCCTTCACTGAAACAAATGAGTTGGACTGATTTGTTTAATGTTTGGAAGAAATATCAATTATGATAACCTAGCTTGTAGGTTCCTTCTTTGGTGTGCTCCCCTTACTTTATATCAAGCTAATTTTACAAAGCAGCATCTGAGCTATCAAGCTCTACCTTCCTTTGGACAATTGCTGCCCGTGTTCATCCTAAACACCCTGATTGAGAATCAGACCCACAAGCTTAACCCATGTCTTTGCTGTGTTGTGAGCTCTGTTACATGCATGACAGTGAGTGCATTCATGTTGTTCAGTACCCTCAATGTATATAGGAAAACATACATCTGGATTTATGTACAGATTTTGCACTGGTTGTTCATGTCATTTTTTCCAGCACTTGTAAATAAAGGCAAAACTACCTTTACTTTGACCGTAGTACTGTTTCTCTTGGACACCGACAGTAAACCTTGTGCTCCCTACAGTAAACATCAATCCACTCTATTTAGCTTTGTGGCAAATAATGTGATATCAGCGATCTGTGAAACTAGCTTCAAAGTTCATGCATCTGTTAACCTCATTCAACACACTATTGAAGCAAACCTTAATGAGAACTCTACACATCTAAAACCAATTGCAGAACCGCATGGAGTGATTGTGTACACATGAGTTGTTGCTTTGCTCTTTGCATACTGCCAGTCAAAAAGAGGGGGAGATGTCATTTGCAGAACCCCTTGGTAAGGATGTTTGGGGTTTTAGGCTAGGTTTCTATATAGCATTTTGACATCTGATGTAAAATGGGCTTACAAATACATTTGATTTAATACTACCGTTGGACTAGATACATTTAATTCACCTTACCGGTGTCAAGTGAAAGTCCTCACGAACACAGGCCCGTTGCCAAGGGGATTTGACGTCAAGCACTCCAAACATTCCAACTTAATCATCTAAAATGCATTTTGCTAGGGCAGTCCTATCAGTAATGGCACTTCAAGCAAAGGGCAGTCACGTCTCAGTACATACACACGAAGACAATTCAGATGTATTGCACAATCTTGGATGAAATGTTTTATTTGTTCGGAGGAGCATTATGGTTGCATGCATGATACAGCAGCGTCAACAATCATTGGTGTAGATATTAGATGAAATAATCTATTACATTATGCTGTGAACCAGGATGTCCATCTTCCAGTACAGCATTTACTTAAATAAGTCCCTCTTTCCAATTCATTTTCAAACAGCATTGGGAGTAGAAAAAAACTAACCTAACATGACCACAATGTCTGCTGAGCTAGGTAGAGAAGCTACCTGTTGTAGGCCCTTTCCTTCTTCGCCCTCTCTAGGGCCTTGTCCATTGTCTTCTCATTCTCGCCCCTGCATTTGGGGCAGAACCACTTCCCCTTGGGCTTGTGATGCAGCGCCACACAGGAGAAGTGGAACCACTCGATGAGACACTCGTCGTTATCACAGCCAATCATCTCGCCGTAGGATACCTGTTCACACAGGCAGTAGGTGGGCTCGTCTGGGTCGATGGGCAGGTCTAGGGGTGACACCTCCCTCTCTGACTTCCCCTTTGACCTCTTCTTCTTCTTCTTGGACGACAACGTTTTGGCCCTCTTCTCTCTGGGCACCCCCATGCCCACATCAACATGACCCATGCTTCCACAGCTCTCCCAATTCTCTCCGCTTTTCTGCCGCCGTGACCGTTTCCCGCCAGACTTGTCCCCCCCGCCGACTGAGCACGGCGTCACCTCGTCACGCCTCTTGTCATGGTGACCCGCTTTGCCCGGAGTTGTTGTTTCTGCCGACGGCACTATGGAGGCTGCGGTCGTCGTCATGGCAGTTGATGTGGATACATGGGTATCAGGGTTCTCCTTGGAGGCTTGGAGGAGCTCAGAATGCCAGTCCACCTGCCTGCTACAGTTCTCCACCAACTCCACCTGGAACAGTACAGAGTGAGTGTATGTATATATATATATTAACACTATTATATTACATAYTATATGAGATTCTTCAAAGTAGCCATTTGCTTTGGACAATATTGGCAATCTCTCAACAAGGTTAATGAGTTAGTTAACTGGAATGAATTTCAATTAACAGGTGTGCCTTGTTAGTTAATTTGAGCCAATCAGTTGTTACACAGAAGATTTCCAAATATGGCTAAAGACCAAGTCCATATTATCGCAAGAACAGCTCAAATAAGCAGAGAGAAACGAAGGTCCATCATTACTTTAAGACATGAAGGTTAGTCAATGCGGAAAATGTCCGGAACTTTGAAAGTTTCTTCAAGTGCAGTCGCAAAAGCCATCAAGCGCTATGATGAAACTGGCTCTCATGAGGACCGCCACAGGAAGGAAGACCCAGAGTTACCTCTGCTGCAGAGGATAAGTTCACTAGAGTTACCAGCCTCAGAAATTGCAGCACAAATAAATCCTTCAGGGTTCAACAGACATCTCAACATCGACTGTCAATTGCTGCAAAGAAACTACTAAAATGACACCAATAAGAGACTTGCTTGGGCCAAGATGGAAATCTGTGCTTTGGTCTGATGAGTCCAAATTTGAGATTTCTTGTTTCCAACCCTTGTGTTTATGAGATGCAGAGTAGGTGAACGGATGATCTCCGCATGTGTGGTTCCCACAGTGATGCATGGAGGAGGTGGTGTGATGGTGCTTTGCTGGTGACACGGTCTGATGAATTCAAGGCACACTTAAGCATGGCTTCCATATCATTATATGCAGCATATCATTAATATGCAGCGATAAGCCATCCCATCTGGTTTGCACGTATACCGCATTTTATGATATACCAGTATTGATGCAGGGACCAGTTTGGGTTTTTACTTTACCTTCTAAACCAGTATTTGAATGTTTGGTTTGTTAAATGTGATACGCCATGTGTAATGTTAATTTTTATAGTTTACTTCGCTACTTGAGTCATCTCTCTCCGCCCTTTTCTCCGTGCCACTTTCCACACGTAGCCACGCCCCCTGTCACTGAAGGAGCATTTGACTTTCCTCAACCACGAGACACTTGCGTTCAGTCTGCATGGTCAATGCAGCACATGCAACAATGTTGTTTTCACTTTCCTTATAAATATAAATCAACTAGCGTTCTATAATGACACTATTAGTTTGTTTCTTACATCAGCAAACAGCTATTTTGTCTTTTCTTAGCAAGTTGCCCTAAATCTTGTGAGACGCTAATTGTTAGCCGCTAATGCTAATAGCTACTGAGTAAGAGCAAACGTAGCTAGCTAATACAGGTGATGGTGTAGACCTAAATCATGTTGTTTGTGCAACAGCATCTTCTAAATCAAAGAGAAATATGCAAAGCAAGAATGTTAKCTACTTTAAGTAGCTAAGAGAAAACATGCAATGTAGCCAAAGCTTATAGGGTCCCCTAGGAAACACTTATCAAAACTTTAGTTCCTACCCTGTCACAATAACGCCTCCTTGGCATTTTAATTCGTGGTCATCTCAAACACTGTATTCAAAGTGCCCACTATTATATTCTAACTATGGAATTAGAATAGTCATTATATTTCAAAGATTCCAACAGTTTTGCTCTAATTCGCAAGTCAAATCACAATTGCAACATTTGGTTAAAAATAAGTCCTAGATTATTTGCCCATAACATGCAGCCCTATGTGGCAGTGTGGGAATTCTCAATTGAGCAGTGGTGTAAAGTACCTAAGTAAAAATACTTTCAAGTACTACTTAAGTCTTTTTTTGGTATATGTACTTTATTTTTACTTCACTACATTCCCAAAGAAAATACTTTAATTTTTACTCCATACATTTTCCTTGACACGTAAAAGTACTCGTTACATTTTGAATGCTTAGCAGGACAGGAAAATGGTCCAATTCACACAATTGTCAAGAGAATATCCCTGGTCATCTAATGCCTCTGATCTGGAGGATTCACTAAACACAAATGCTTTGTTTGTAAATTATGGCTGAGTGTTGGAGTGTGCCCCTGGCTATCTGTAAATAAAAAAAAACAAGAAAATGGTGCCATCTGGTTTGCATTATTTATACTTTTACTTTGATACTTAAGTACATTTTATCAATTACATTTACTTTTGATACTTAAGTATATTTAAAACCAAATACTTTTAGACTTTTATTCAAGTACTATTTTACTGGGTGACTCCCATTTACTTGAGTAATTTTCTATGAATGTATCTTTACTTTTACTCAAGTATGATAATTGGGTACTTTTTCCACCACTGCAACTGAGTGCAGGAAATGCAGAAGTGATAAGTGCTGAAATTTGTTTTGGTTGAAGTTGAATTGAACAGTATAAAACAATCAGAATGGAGAGACTCATTGAAATCACTTAGAATGTATGTGTTGCCACCCTAGGATCACTCACTACTCATATAGCAAACGTAGAACTGTTATTATTCAAAACTAAAAACAAAAAAAAGATACACTGCTCATAAAAATAAAGGGAACACTTAAACAACACAATGTAACTCCAAGTCAATCACACTTCTGTGAAATCAAACTGTCCACTTAGGAAGCAACACTGATTGACAATACATTTCACATGCTAGTTGTGGGCAAATGGAATAGACAAAAGGTGGAAATTATAGGCAATTAGCAAGACACCCCAATAAAGGAGTGGTTCTGCAGGTGGTGACCACAGACCACTTCTCAGTTCCTATGCTTCCTGGCTGATGTTTTGGTCACTTTTGAATGCTGGCGGTGCTTTCACTCTAGTGGTAGCATGAGACGGAGTCTACAACCCACACAAGTGGCTCAGGTAGTGCAGTTCATCCAGGATGGCCATCAATGCGAGCTGTGGCAAAAAGGTTTGCTGTGTGTCAGCGTAGTGTCCAGAGCATGGAGGCGCTACCAGGAGACAGGCCAGTACATCAGGAGACGTGGAGGAGGCCGTAGGAGGGCAACAACCCAGCAGCAGGACCACTACCTCCGCCTTTGTGCAAGGAGGAGCACTACCAGAGCCCTGCAAAATGACCTCCAGCAGGCCACAAATGGGCATGTGTCTGCTCAAACGGTCAGAAACAGACTCCATGAGGGTGGTATGAGGGCCCGACGTCCACAGGTGGGGTTGTGCTTACAGCCCAACACCGTGCAGGACGTTTGCCATTTGCCAGAGAACACCAAAGATTGGCAAATTCGCCACTGGCGCCCTGTGCTCTTCACAGATGAAAGCAGATTCACACTGGACCACATGTGACAGACGTGACAGAGTCTGGAGACGCCGTGGAGAACGTTCTGCTGCCTGCACATCCTCCAGCATGACCGGTTTGGCGTAGGTCAGTCATGGTGTGGGGTGGCATTTCTTTGTGGGGCCGCACAGCCCTCCATGTGCTTGCCAGAGGTAGCCTGACTGCCATTAGGTACCGAGATGAGATCCTCAGACCCCTTGAGAGACCATATGCTGACACATGCACATTTGTGGCCTGCTGGAGGTCATTTTGCAGGGCTCTGGTAGTGCTCCTCCTTGCACAAAGGCGGAGGTAGTGGTCCTCTGCTGGGTGTTGCCCTCCTACGGCCTCCTCCACGTCTCTGATGTACTGGCCTGTCCCTGGTAGCGCCTCCATGCTCTGGACACTACGCTGACAGACACAGCAAACCTTTTTGCCACAGCTCGCATTAATGAGCCATCCTGGATGAACTGCACTACCTGAGCCACTTGTGTGGGTTGTAGACTCCGTCTCATGCTACCACTAGAGTGARAGCACCGCCAGCATTCAAAAGTGACCAAAACATCAGCCGGGAAGCATAGGAACTGAGAAGTGGTCTGTGGTCACCACCTGCAGAACCAYTCCTTTATTGGGGGTGTCTTGCTAATTGCCTATAATTTCCACCTTTTGTCTATTCCATTTGCACAACAGCATGTGAAATTTATTGTCAATCAGTGTTGCTTCCTAAGTGGACAGTTTGATTTCACAGAAGTGTGATTGGCTTGGAGTTACATTGTGTGGTTTAAGTGTTCCCTTTATTTTTTTGAGCAGTGTATATATTTTTTACAAATAGCGTGATATGTTTTGGCCATATCGCTCAGCCCTAAGTGGGACTATCATTTGTTTTTCAACAGGACAACGACCAAAACACACCTCCAGGCGGTGTAAGGGCTATTTGACCAAGGAGAGTGATGGAGTGCTGCATCAGATGACCTGGCCTCTACAATCACCGGACCTCAACCCAATTGATATGGTTGGGATGAGTTGGACCGCAGAGTTAAGGAAAAGCAGCCATCAAGTGCACAGCTTATGTGGGAATTCCTTCAAGACTGTTGGAAAAGCATTCCAGGTGAAGCTAGTTGAGAGAATGCCAAGCGTGTGCAAAGCTGTCATCAAGGCAAAGGGTGGCTACTTTGAAGAATCTAAAATATATATACTTTGTTGGTTACTACGTGATTCCAGATGTGTTATTTCATAGTTTTGATGTCTTCACTATTATTCTACAATGTAGAAAATAGTAGAAATAAAGAAAACCCCTTGAACGAGTATGTGTCCATACTTTTGACGGGTACTGTAAGTTGGTCAAGGAGTGACCAATATGGGCTTTGTTGCAGCCTCATCCATCAATATTATTGCTTTTCAAGTTGGAAAATCAAACTTCTTCAGGATTGGTGTCCTGTCCGTGGGACGGTTGAGCTAACGTAGGCTGATGTGATTAGCATGAGGTTGTAAGAAACAAAAAAAAAGATTCCCAGGACATATACATATCTGATATGGGCAGAAAGTTAAAATTCTTGTTAATCAAACTTTTTTTTTTAAATCAAAAAATATATATAATAATTTCACCTTTATTTAACCAGGTAGGCTAGTTGAAAACAAGTTCTCATTTGCAACTGCGACCTGGCCAAGATAAAGAATAGCAATTCGACACATTCAACAACAGAGTTACACATGGAATAAACAAAACATACAGTCAATAATACAGTAGAAAAATAAGTCTATATACAATGTGAGCAAATGAGGTGAGATAAGGGAGGTAAAGGCAAAAAAGGCCATAGTGGCGAGGTAAATACAATATAGCAAGTAAAACACTGGAATGGTAGATTTGCAGTGGAAGAATGTGCAAAGTAGAAATAGAAATAATGGGGTGCAAAGGAGCAAAATAAATAAATACAGTATGGGGAAGAGGTAGTTGTTTGGGCTAAATTATAGATGGGCTATGTACAGGTGCAGTAATCTGTGAGCTGCTCTGACAGCTGGTGCTTACGGCTAGTGAGGGAGATAAATGTTTCCAGCTTCAGAGATTTTTGCAGTTCGTTCCAGTCATTGGCAGCAGAGAACTGGAAGGAAAGATGACCAAAGGAGGAATTGGCTTTGGGGGTGACCAGTGAGATATACCTGCTGGAGCGCGTGCTACGAGTGGGTACTGCTATGGTGACCAGTGAGGTGAGATGGCGGGGCTTTACCTAGCAGAGACTTGTAGATAACCTGTAGTCAGTGGGTTTGGCGACGAGTATGAAGCGAGGGCCAACCAACGAGAGCATACAGGTCGCAGTGGTGGGTAGTRTATGGGGCTTTGGTGACAAAACGGATGGCACTGTGATAAACTGGATGCAGTCTGTTGAGTAGAGTGTTGAAGGCTATTTTATAGATGACATCGCCGAAGTCGAGGATCGGTAGGATGGTCAGTTTTACGAGGGTATGTTTGGCAGCATGAGTGAATGATGCTTTCTTGCGATATAGGAAGCCGATTCTAGATTTAATTTTGGATTGGAGATGCTTAATGTGAGTCTGGAAGGAGAGTTTACAGTCTAACCAGACACCTAGGTATTTGTAGTTGTCCCCATATTCTAAGTCAGAACCGTCCAGAGTAGTGATGCTGGACGGGCGAGCAGGTGCGGGCAGTGATCGGTTGAATAGCATGCATTTAGTTTTACTTGTATTTAAGAGCAGTTGGAGGCCACGGAAGGAGTGATATATGGCATTGAAGCTCATCTCGAGGTTAGTTAACACAGTGTCCAAAGAGGGGCCAGAAGTATACAGAATGGTGTCGTCTGCGTAGAGGTGTATCAGAGAATCACCAGCAGCAAGAGCGACATCATTGATGTATACAGAGAAGAGAGTCGGCCCGAGGATTGAACCCTGTGGCACCCCCAGAGACTGCCGGAGGTCCGGACAACAGGCCCTCCGATTTGACACACTGAACTCTATCGGAGAAGTAGTTGGTAAACCAGGCAAGGCAATCATTTGAGAAACCAAGGCTGTTGAGTCTGCCAATAAGAATGTGGTGATTGACAGAGTCGAAAGCCTTAGCCAGGTCGATGAATACGGCTGCGCAGTATTGTCGATGGCGGTTATGATGTCGTTTAGGACCTTGAGCGTGGCTGAGGTGCACCCGCAGCAGCTTTCCAATCTTTGGGGATCTCAGACGATACAAAAGAGAGGTTGAACAGGCTAGTAATAGGGGTTGCAACAATTTCGGCAGATCATTTTAGAAAGAGGGTCCAGATTGTCTAGCCCGGCTGATTTGTAGGGGTCCAGATTTTGCAGCTCTTTCAGAACATCAGCTATCTGGATTTGGGTGAAGGAGAAATGGAGGGGGCTTTGGCGGGTTGCTGTCGAGGGTGCCGGGCAGTTGACCAGGGTAGGGGTAGCCAGGTGGAAAGCAGGGCCAGCCGTAGAGAAATGCTTATTGAAATTCTCAATTATAGTGGATTTATCAGTGGTGACAGTGTTTCCTAGCTTCAGAGCAGTGGGCAGCTGGGAGGAGGTGCTCTTATTCTACATGGACTTTACAGTGTCCCAGAACTTTTTTGAGTTAGTACTACAGGATGCAAATTTCTGTTTGAAAAAGGTAGCCTTAGCTTTCCTAACTGCCTGTGTATATTTGTTCCTAACTTCCCTGAAAAGTTGCATATCACGGGGGCTATTCGCAGCTAATGCAGAACGCCACAGGATGTTTTTGTGCTGGTCAAGGGCAGACAGGTCTGGAGTGAACCAAGGACTATATCTGTTCCTAGTTCAAATTTCTTTTGAATGGGGCATGATTATTTAAGATGGTGAGGAAGGCACTTTTAAAGAATAGCCTGGCATCATCTACTGACGGGATGAGGTCAATGTCATTCCAGGATACCCCGGCCAGGTCGATTAGAAAGGCCTGCTCGCAGAAGTGTTTTTGGGAGCGTTTGACAGTGATGAGGGGTGATCGTTTGGTCGAAGACCCATTACGGATGCAGGCAATGAGGCAGTGATCGCTGAGATCTTGATTGAAAACAGCAGAGGTGTTTAATGAGGGTGCCCGTGTTTACGGATTTGGAGTTGTACCTGGTAGGTTCATTGATAATTTGTGTGAGATTGAGGGCATCAAGCTTAGATTATAGGATGGCCAGGGTGTTAAGCATGTCCCAGTTTAGGTCACCTAGTAGCATGATCTCAGAAGATAGATGGGGGGCAATCAATCAACTGCACTGACAATTTACAGTAGCTATTAGACTGAAAGAATACCATGCTATTGTTTGAGGAGAGTGCACAATTATGAACTTGAAAATGTATGAATAAACCAATTAGGCACATTTGGGCAGTCTTGATACAACATTTTGAATAGATATGCAAGATTTCACTGCATCACTCAAACTTTGCACATACAGTGCTGCCATATAGTGGCCAAAGTCAGAATTGCACCTGGGCTAGAATAATTCATTATGCCCTTTCTATTGCATTTCAAAGATGGTRCAAAAAAAATAAAAAATAAAGTTATTTTTTTCTTTTACCAGATCTAATGTGTTATATTCTCCTACATTCTTTCACATTTCCACAAACTTCAAAGTGTTTCCTTCCAAATGGTATCAATAATATGCATATCCTTGCTTCAGGGCCTGAGCTATAGGCAGTTAGATTTTGGTATGTCATTTTAGGCTAAAATTGAAAAAGAGGTTTAAGCAAAGTTCATATAAAAAGGGAAGACACTTTTGTCCATAAACAATAATACAGGCAGCCAGCCAGCCACGTTCACGCACCATCTGCCCAGCAATCTGGATCTTCTCATCTCCCAGCTCCTGGCTGCAGATAAGAGCTCTCTGGATGGCCAGCTGAAGTCTATGCCGCTGGAGAGGGTCGGACTCCCGACTGTAGCGCTCATAAGCATCATCCAGCTCTTGCAGGCCATCTGAGGCAGGGGGAAAAAACAAAGGATGCAAGAGATGTAACAAACATGGCCCATAGATAGCGTAAAGTGGGAATGGCAGTTTTATTATGGAACTAAACAAACGTGTAATACTCTAGTAAGCTAAAAACATTTACATAACTTGAAAATAATAGTTTAATTTGACATAAAAGGTGTCTACTATTCTATTCCAATTGTAACTTAATCAAAAGATGCACAGGCTAGCTAGCTTGTATCTGGATGCCAGTAACCAGCTAACGTTACTGCTAGAAACTAGCAGCGTAACTTCACATAGCTAGGTTATTAACAGACTAGCAGTTATGTAAACTAACGTTAGCTATATTGATTAACGTTACCTAGCAGGTAGCTAGCAAAGTTGGTCAGTGGATGAAACGAACGATTTACCTTGATATTTCGCATCAATTTCCTTCATAAGCGACACACTCCTCTGTAGGTCGAAAGGCAGTGATTCGACCAAGTCCAAATATTCTTCCACATAATTTGTAACGACGTGGACCGGATCGCCGTTAGCCGGATTTAACATTCTCGTCTGTCAATGTCCACACAAAGCTGTCCACAAAAAAGGAAACATTTGTTACACAGAACAACATCCTTCTTCTTCTACAATATTATGGCACACAGAACATCCGAAACTCATAATCCTACAGTAGACGTTGGACGAATAAAAAAAACATATTTGCAATCTCTTTTACGTTTGAGCTGACCTTTTCCCTTACTGTATCCATGAAAACTAGTTCCGCTATCTAACGTTTAACAGGAGGAAGCTAGGCTAACAGCCTAGCTCTTTGAGCCTACTGTGTTAGCGAACCAGCTACCATTAGCTAGCTAGTAGCAGTAACGTCGTTACAGCCTTCACACTGATTACGGTCTGAACACGATAATGAAGCAATGCAAACGACCCATTTTTACTCACCAGAAACGTTATATTTTCCGTTTACTGAAGCTCATACAATGTATTCAATCCAACTGGAGAATATTCTAACGGTGCATTAATTAGAGCGTGAAGAACGGTAAACTTGAGTTGAACCGGTTTATTTAGCGCATGCGCATCCTGTGAAACAAACTTGACAATGGACGATTTTTCTTTGTGAAGATACTTTTTCGGCAACGACGTTTTAATCTGTTTTTAATGTCTATTGTTTTAATGCATTTAGTTTACAATTATGCAGATCTTGTGAAAATGGTTGATGCCTGACATGCTTGATGTTACATTTTAGCTTGATACAGTTCCACAGTTTTGCTCTGATGTTATGAAGGCGATAACCCGCCATATCGGAAATACAATGTATGCGCCCTCTGGTGGCAGTATGACAGAATGGCAATTATTTAAAATGTAAACAAAGTTTCTCTCCATCGCAGACATTTCGCACTGTTTGAGCTGACAGTTATCATTGATACATTGGATAATCTAACTCTGTGCAACACTGTGAGGGAGGTAGAAGACAGAACAAAGAAGTGAACTCTCAATCAACATTTTAATATTTACAATGTAAAAGATGTTTATGACAAAAACAGGAGACCACACCGGTGCCACACTGTCAGTAAAGATAGGAATGTCATGATGGAATAGGATGAACTGTCTGGAAGGAAATCACAGAGAATTCTATGCTGTAAATCATCAGGTATTATTAAATGTGCTACACAGTATGTGTACTGTTAGAAGTCTGTTAGGTAGTCTAATAATATTGATGTATAATAATCTCAGCTCAGCCTTGTGTGCCCCTTTAATACTGAAGTGCTGGCTGTCAACATTTTAAAAGCCAACAAGGCACTTTGAGGAACATAAAACAGACTCCAGAGCAGAGGGAATATTTCAGACACCTTTTCTTTATCCATTTAAAAATCATTAAAGTCTAGTTTATTTAGCACCAATAGACTAGAAGTGGTTTCATATGTTGGAGCCCTACTTCTTGTATTATTTCTTGTTGATTAAACAGTCTTAGGTCGAGATTCAATAACGATCACAGGATCTCGAACAATGCAATCGTGGTAAAAATAAACTGCAACGTCGGCTCAATTGGAAATTACGGATTGAATCCCGGCCTTAGCTTTCCTGTCTGGAGGTACAGACTAGCTACAGCTAAAAGATCTGAAAAGTTTTGACAACATCTTTGATAGTTGGGCTCTTTGGCCCAATGTCAATGATTATAGAGAATGGATTCTCAGGATTCCCATGGAAGAGCGTGTCGTTATGTCTATGTACAATATGTATGCATGTATGTACAGTACGTATGTGAGTATCTTGGGCCCCTGTAGACCGTTCTCAGCTCTCAAATAGTTTTTTGAAGGCGGAGCTGATCTCCTGGATCATGTCTGTGGTGGTGGTGGCTCGGCCATGTTTGTGAAAGGCCTGTCTGTTACACTGTCTGGTCAGAGAACAGGCCCCGAACGCTGCCACCACTGACGGGTTCACACTGAGGCAGAGATTGGAGAACACATTACATTTACAGCAATGACAAATAAACTGTAAAATTAGGCCAACTAAGTAACAATGGCAGCCCCTTCTAATGTTCTCATAGAACTATATTCATTTTGGCCATGTCAGTGTATAAGCACATAATGTTAATGAATATGGTACCTTTTGGTCATGTCTGCTGAGGAGGTATATGCCCAGTGTGCCAGCACTCCCAGAGAGCCAGATAGGAGGTCTCCTTGTCCCCCACACCTACGCCCGCTGCCCTCCTGTCTGCACAAGATCACTGGACGCCACAGAGACACAGGACACAGTCAGAGCTTTACAGGAATATGTGTGAATGTAGCATTTAGTCTAAGTGTAGCTGTGCGTGTGTGCGTGACAGACACTAACCCTTGTTGCCGTCAGTGATAAGGTCTTCTTCCCCCTTGAGCACCACAGTCAGGTTGCCCATGGCAACACTGAGCTCCATGGCACTCCTCTGATGGTCACTGCTATCCAGAGGCTCATGGTGCTGAAAAAGACAGACAGACAGTAGGATAATGATAAACACACAACACACACACACACACACACACACACACACACACACACAGAGCTGAACTGGCAGACTCACCATAGCCTCATACAACTGGGTGAATTCCATGTAGTTGGGAGTGAGGATGCCCTTCTGGTACCCTTGGATGACTGATGGTTGCTGAGCAACCAGCCACAGCCCGTCCTATTAGTGCAACACAATCACTGCACATCTTTATGAAGAAATCTAAATCTATTAACAAAGTGAAAATATGTTTTGTGTACAGTACTTACTGCATCAATAACTATAGGGATATCTCTTGCTTTGGACTTCTCAATTACTTCCTGAAGAGAAAAAAAGAGTCATGAAAACATTGCTAATATGTCAACTGTCAACTAAAATTGACTGTGTGTGTGTGTGTTCAGTGTCCCATGTGCCTTGGCGTTTTTCAGCAGCATTTCGTCTCTGCCCAGCCCTGGGCCCACCACCAGGCAGTGGAGTCTGGGGAGCCATTTCTCTATCTCCTCCACTGCATCAGGGCTGTCCCTATAGATAATATTAACACAGTTATCATCAACAAAGACATCCATTATATGCACACTGCTTACAAATAGGCTTCCACTCCTAGACAGAACTTACAGAACAGGATGAACTATGAGCTCCGGACTGTAGGATTTGATCACTGTCGCTGCAGTTTTAGTGCAGAATACGTGTGACAGGTCAGCCCCCTGGGAAGTGATACAGCAGAGGTTTTGTTGTCATATCAATGTCTCCACCAGAGTAAAAAATGACACAGGACCAAGAAAGCTACTTTGTGCTTACCACTTTCAATGCAGAGATAGCAGCAAAGTACGGAGCTCCTGTATACCTTACCATGACAAGAAAAATAATCAGAAAGAAGGATGGAACGAAAGAAGGATACAAGAAGAACATTTTAGAATATCTTTGGTACCTCACACAATATGGGTATACTCCAGAAAACCTTCATTTAGAAATCCAAGTTAAAGGTGGGGCTGGGTCACTTGGATAACTTACTCCTGACATCCCCCAATAATCCCAATCCGCCCATCTTGGCCTTTGTGCTTTTTAGACGTCAGCGGAGGGACTATATTCTTCACCAGCGGAAGGATATCATCCATTCCTCGGCGTGCTGCTGTCCCATGGGAGAAGGAACGCTCAAGGACTGAAAGAGGAGATAGAAGTATTCAGAGTTTACTTAAAACTTGTCACTTCCCTGCGCTAACTGCTTGTGTGTGCATTTAGTTCAGCCTAGATGTCTTTCTGGGTCTGTTTCAGCCTTATTCAGTTCTGTTTGACCTGCTTGTCGACAAGCAGTCTCACCAGAGCTGGCCATTGGTTAAACACAGGCCAACTGAGTAAGAGAAGCAAATACCTAAACCTGCGTTGGACTGTTGTTGACTGTGGTAGCTGGGCCACTCAGCCTGGGACTGGGGCGAGCGGACTTGGCGGTGACTCGACCGACCATGCCTCATTTGGCCGGAGGCGGACATGGGCACACCGGGCTGTATGGTGGACTCCATGGTATTCAGAGCAGGTGGCATTGCTGTGTTTGCGGTAGCTGTGGCGACAGGCTTCCTGGTGGCGATGCTGGAGAACATCTGTCCCAACACCTGGAGCATGTGGAGCTCGCGGGCATGTTTGGCTTCTCGCCGGCGGTCCTCGGCTTGCAGACGCTGCTCCTCCATCTGGTAGAAGCTCTGCTCAGCCTCGGCACTCTGCTCCAGGAGCCGCTTCGTCACACTGTCCAGGGCCAGGTCGGCGTGCCGCTTCTTGGGCCGTTTGGAGGATGGCCCACCAGCTGACTGGCTGCTGATCTGTCTGACTGTAGTGCCTGTTGAGGAGTGGATGGAGGTTTGAGAGCTGCCACTGTGGTAGTATCGGTATACTTGATATGGTTGATTTTGTATATACAGGCACTTTTTGGATGTTTTTGAAAATGAAACCTCTTGAAACAGTTTTTTAAAATCTATCTGAATATTTTCTTCACTCTATCTGGAAACAAGATCAAATAGTAGCTGAGACCAAACTATTTAAGAATATAAAGATTGTTTATAGGTTTCCACAAATACCTGAGAGGAAATGTCATTACCACCACATCATAAAATTGTCCATATATGCCTTGATGATACTCAGAAACATGCATTTACCACATCAACATCTTAATATCTTAAGAACAAGCATATAAAGGTTCACATATGGGAATCATCATCAATAGTAATTTAATACACATTTTCCTAAAAAAGATGTACCGTGATGGTAATGACAGTGTGGTGGAAATTACATTTCATATAAAACTGCTGAAAAATACCATTAAACATTTTGAATGTCACAGTTGTACATGTTTCATTTTATTGAAGATATAGAACACACCATTCAAAACCTCAAAAAACAAAAGGTTACATGCCTCAAGAACTTAAAGCATATTTTAGAACAATTGTTGGATTCAAAGCATTAGGCAGAAATACATCTACAAGGTTCTAAACACTAGTCGACATTAAACAAATTGTTGTTCACTGGCTGCAGTCTATTGATTGAGACTCATGAGACAGGTATGTGCTCACTCAAGATTATGCTCTCTATTACTTAACCAGAGAGCAAATTTCCTCCCAGACTGCGCCAGCAGGCATCATATGCCATTTTGTCACTGGATGAGGTTCAGGGACAAGCCCAAGCACATTCTCTGGTTGGTACCATACAATTTCCTCTCTCGTTGGCCAAAATAATCAGTTTGCTCTCACACGACTCATCGTCTTGACTAGAGCACTGCTCTCTGCATCAACATCTTGTATAATACCAAGGTAAGGGTCTTCATGAGTTTTCACAACACACCACTTTCCAATCAGTCTCTCATGTATGTCTGCAATGGTCAGTTTTGCACTAGGAAATAGTTATGGTGCTGTGCAGGTTGAAGTGAAGATTGTGCTTTGACTGCCTCTGTTGAATTATCACGGTCTGTGGGCCAAAACAATCACAGATGTGGAGTTGAGCACCAACAACTTAGAACTCTCCATGTGATTGGTCCTGGAATGGCAGTGACGATCTGTAAACAACATATAAGATTTCTTAAATTGATGAATATACAGGAAATCTCTAACACATTCTGTTAACAGCTTCAGTAAACACTTAAATTACTTGAAAATCTACAATTTGATCTACATTTCGTAATTACAAATCTATATATTTTTACATTATACATATTACCTGGTGTATTTTCATTGTTCCACGGATCGTCTCAATACGATCTGGAAGCAGGAGATCAATTTTCTCAATCTCTTGCTCTGTGACATTTGACTGCTCGTTGGAAAGTTCCTCGTAGAACCCTTCCATTCTGAAGGGCCTTTCCTCTTGCCACCATGGAATCAACTTCTCTTCACAGCTGGACCGATTTCAAAYGCAGTACCTTTCCCATGTCCAGCCTACAAAAAATCCCATGTGATCTTCTGAAAGCCCAGTTGAAATGGAATTGTGAAATGAATTATTCTTGGATCTGTACTGTGTGGTTGGTCCATCACTTACAACATGGGAGACAGTGGCAGATGGATTCAACCCATGAAGGTGGGAGACAACTTTGGAGAGATGACTAATACATTGTCATTACCACCATATTGTCCTTACCATCACAGTTCATTATGTGGTGGGAATGACATTTTTACAGTATTTGGTCATAAATAGCAGGGATTCTAGCATGAAGTTGAACAGCAAGCATACAATGTATCCTAAATAATTATTTGATGAAATTATAGCCTATTTGGTAATGACGTACAATATCTCAAAACATATTTACCTTTATTTTCTGTCATTTCCTGGCATCAAACTCTGAATCTCCCCCCATGAGCTCCACTGTCTCTATTCATATCCATAATAACCAAATACACAAACTTAAAAAAAAAACAATAATGTAATTTGCTTGTCATGGTGGTAATGACAATACTTAGAGACTACTGTAGTGTTTTTTTTTTTTTTTTAAGTAACAAATGGCTTATGCTCATCTAATATGTCAAATCAGCAAAAAAGAGACGTCCCCTTTTCAGGACCCTGTCTATCAAAGATAATTAATAAAAATCCTAATAACTTCACAGCTCTTCATTGTAAAGGGTTTAAACACTGTTTACCTTGCTTGTTCAATGAACCATAAACAATTAATGAACATACACCTGTGGAACGGTCGTTAAGACACTAACAGCTTAAGGTCACAGTTATGAAAACTTAGGACACTAAAGAGGCCTTTCTACTGACTCTGGAAAAACACCAAACGAAAGATGCCCAGGGTCCCTGCTCATCTGCGTGAACGTGCCTTATGCATGCTGCAGGGAGGCATGAGGACTGCAGATGTGGCCAGGGCAATAAATTGCAATAACCGTACTGTGAGACGCCGAAGACAGCACTACAGGGAGACAGCACGGACAGCTGATCGTCCTCGCAGTGGCAGACCACGTGTAACAACACCTGCACCAAATCGGTATATCTGACAGGTATCACCAGACAGGYATCACCAGACATCAACGACAACAACGTTGCCTATGGGCACAAACCCACCATCGCCGGACCAGACAGGACTGGCAAAAAAGTGATTTTGACTGACGAGTATTGGTTTTGTCTCACCAGGGGTGATGGTCGGATTCGCGTTTATCGTCTAAGGAACGACCGTTACACCGAGGTCTGTACTCTGGAGCGGGATTGATTTGGAGGTGGAGGGTCCGTCATGGTCTGGGGCGGTGTGTCACAGCATCATCGGCCTGAGCTTGTTGTCATTGCAGGCAATCTCAACGCAGGGAAGACCTCTCCTCCTCCCTCATGTGGTACCCTTCCTGCAGGCTCATCTTGACATGACCCTCCAGCATGACAATGCCACCAGCCATACTGCTCGTTCTGTGCGTGATTTCCTGCAAGACCGGAATGTCAGTGTTCTGCCATGGCCAGCGAAGAGCCCGGATCTCAATCCAATTGAGCATGTCTGGGACCTGTTGGATCGGAGGGTGAGGGCCAGGGCCATTCCCCCCCAGAAATGTCCGGGAACTTGCAGCTGCCTTGTTGGAAGAGTGAGGTAACATCTCACAGCAAGAACTGGCAAATCTGGTGCAGTCCATGAGGAGGAGATGCACTGCAGTACTTAATGTAGCTGGTGGCCACACACCAGACACTGACTGCTACTTTTGATTTTGACCCCCCCTTTGTTCAGGGACACATTATTCCATTTCTGTTAGTCACATGTCTGTGGAACTTGTTTAGTTTATGTCTCAGTTGTTGAATCTTGTTATGTTCATACAAATATTTACACATGTTAACTTTGCTGAAAATAAACGCAGTTGACAGTGAGAGGACGTTTCTTTTTTTGCTGAGTTTATATAGTTTCCATTTTACTCTTTTCTAATCAGGTGCATTAAATATTTTCTAATTATCAAGACTTCTGTAAGTGTAATACATAGCAGAATTGCAAAAGTCAGTATGAGACAGGGCAAAAACCATGCAAAAACTGTGAAATCCAGACATTAAATGCTTTAGGAAATCAAATGAAACATTGAAAGCTGAAAAATAAGTTACGGTTATTTTAGTCTCTACTTAATGGATGTGAAATAATAAATCTAAATTAACATTGTATCTTAAAAATCTAACCCTGTGACACAAAAAAGGCCTGTATTTGCAAAATAATCCATATAATAACAATGTAACGACATGCCATACTAATGGTACTTACTATTTCCCACTGTCACAGGGATGGGAGGGTATTCGAGCTTCACTTGGGTCTCTGGGTAGGAGCATTCCCCTGTGCTCTCCAAGTATGGGTCCTGTGGAGGGTCTGTGTCCACTTCCTCCTCGGTCTCATCCCCCACGGCCCCACTGTCTAACAACTCCTGGGGGTCAATCTGGGGACGGCTGCTTAGTATCCTCTCCATGGCATCATAGAACTTGCAGATTTTGTGGTATTGTCCATTGTTCCTCAGGTTGCCCTCCTTGGCCAGGATAAACTGCCTTTTCAGGCTTTTGATTCGCACCCTACACTGCTCTGGGGTTCTTTCGAACCCCATAATTCCCAAACTTCGGGCGACATCGCGGTAGACATGACTGTTTCGGAAGTTTCCGCCCAACGCCGCCTGGATGTCCGGCTCCCCCCAGATATTCAGCAAGGTTCTGGTTTCGACATCCGACCACAGAAAGCCCCGTGTTGAATTGGCGAGCATAATTTACAGGTGCGAGAACAACTGATGCGTAATTGATCTTTTAAAGCATGCAGTACAGTCAGAACACCAAGAAATGTTAGCAAGTCAGCTGGTGAACAAGACTAACGTTAGCTAGCTAGCAGCAGGAACCTGTATCAAACCTCGACATTCAGAGCCTGACTAAGAAAGGCTATAACGTCCAGGTAACATTTTACCTCGACATGGATGGTGCACATTCAGCAGCCAGATGTTGTTTTTCAGACAATGCACTGTCATACAATGGAGATTTGTGTCTGCAAAACTGATTATGGGCCCCTACCATACACTCGAGTACCGCAAAACAAACGGTCCTTGATATCTGGGATCCTTGGGACGTCACTACCCCCCATTGAAGTTGAAATGCAAAATGGTTAAGCTAGGGTTAGGGTTTAAGGTAGGGACGTCCCAAGGATTCCGAATAGCACTGACCTAAAACAACCGTCAGGGACAGCATGTGTACTACATCACAGGGGTTAGCTCGCAGAGCTCCACTGGGTCCTAAAGGAAATAGTTCGCGTCAGGGATTGTGGTGTATAAAAAGTGACAGCGACGTAAAAAATGTTTTTAAGCAGTACAGTATTTGTTGTTTGTCACTCTACCTTCATATAGGTTACAGCAATCGACAGTAGAACAGTAGAGGCAAAAGACAACCAAATATCCAAGTTCCATGTTTGCATGATTCGGTCATGCTCTTGCGAGCCTATTAGAGGCCGTAGGTAAAGCGTAATGAGGTGACGCGCACACACTAACAGTTCTTACTTACACACGAATTGTGAGTTACTGCTGAAAATAGAATAGATAGACGCTTCACTGGGATGAGAGGCGCTAAAAGATCCAAACAAAATCAGGAAGTGTGTTGAGAGGAGCATAGAGCTAGATAAAGGACTTATCTTTATATATGTGCCATTATAGGTATGACAGCGATCTCCATTTTGAAGTAGTTAATTTTCTTCTTCACGATTGGCTGATCCCTCCTGATGACCCGGTTGGACATGAATCCTACAGGGTTATCAGGAGGGRTCAGCCAATAAAGTTTGACATTCCACCCAGTTGACTACATTAAAATGGTGGAAGTCCTCAATGGCACTTTTCATGCTAAAATGGCCTGAAGGCCACTAGAGGCCTCCAGAGCTATATAACATACAGTATAATATCAAATCGTATTAGTCACATGCGCCGAATACAACAGGTGTAGACCTTACAGTGAAATGCTTACTTATGAGCCACTAACCGACAGCGCAGTTAAAAAAAAATACTGTTAGGAATAAGAGATCAAATGTAACAAGT
Source organism: Salvelinus sp. IW2-2015 (assembly GCF_002910315.2). Taxonomy (NCBI): domain Eukaryota; kingdom Metazoa; phylum Chordata; class Actinopteri; order Salmoniformes; family Salmonidae; genus Salvelinus; species Salvelinus sp. IW2-2015. Next base: position 36,817,181 of record NC_036839.1, on the reverse strand, counting down.
AATTAAAGAGCAGCAGTAAAAAAAAAAAGATATATACAGGGGGGTGCCGGTACAGAGTCAATGTGCGGGGGCACTGTCGTTGAGGTAGTATGTACATGTAGGTAGAGATAATTGAAGTTTCTATGCATAGATAACAATGTAGAGTGGTAGTGGTGTGGAGAGGGGAGSGRGGACAAGGTGAATAGTCTGGGTAGCCATTTGACTAGATGTTCAGGAGTCTTATGGCTTGGGGGTAGAAGCTGTTTAGAAGCCTCTTGGACCTAGACTTGGCGCTCCGGTACCACTTGCCGTGCGATAGCAGAGAGAACAGTCTATGACTAGGGTGGCTGGAGTCTTTGACAATTTTTAGGGCCTTCCTCTTTACCGACTGGTATAGAGGTCCTGGATGGCAGGAAGCTTGGCCCCAGCCATACAGTCTACCCTCAGTAGTGCCTTGCGGTCGGAGGCCGAGCAGTTGACATACCAGGCAGTGATGCAACCAGTCAGGATGCTCTCGATGGTGCAGCTGTAGAACCTTTTGAGGATCTGGGGTCCCATGCCAAATCTTTTCAGTCTCCTGAGGGGGAATATACAGTACCAGTCAAAAGTTTGGACACACCAACTGATTCCAGGGGTTTTCTTTATTTTTACTATTTTCTACATTGCAGAATAATAGTGAAGATATCAAAACTATGAAATAACACATGGAATCAAAAAAGTGTTATAAACAAATCAAAATATATTTTAGATTTGAGATTCATCAAAGTAGCCACCCTTTGCCTTGATGACAGCTTTGCACACTCTTGGCATTGTCTCAACCAGATTCATGAGGTAGTCACCTGGAATGCATTTCAATTAACAGGTGTGCCTTGTTAAAAGTTAATTTGTGTAACTTCTTAATGCATTTGAGCCAATCAGTTGTGTTGTGACAAGGTAGTGGTGGTATACAGAAGATAGCCCTATTTGGTAAAAGACCAAGTACATATAGCAAGAACAGCTCAAATAAGCAAAGAGAAACTACAGTCCATGATTACTTTAAGACATGAAGGTCTGTCATTGCGGAACATTTCAAGAACTTTTAACGTTTCTTCAAGTGCAGTCGCCAAAACTGTCTCCATGATGAAACTGGCTCTCATGAGCACCACCACAGGAAAGGAAGACCCAGAGTTACTTCTGCTGAAGAGAATAAGTTAATTAGAGTTAATTGCACCTCGGATTGCAGCCCAAATAAATCCTTCACGGAGTTCAAGTAACAGACACATTTCAACATCAACTGTTCCGAGGAGACTGCGTGAATCAGGCCTTCATAGTCAAATTGCTGCAAAGAAACCACTACTAAAGGACAACAATAATAAGAAGAGACTTGCTTGGGCCAAGAAACACGAGCATTAGACATTAGACCGGTGGAAATCTGTCCTTTGGTCTGATGAGTCCAAATGTGAGATTTTTGATCTCTGCATGTGTGGTTCTCACCGTGAAGAATGGAGGAGGAGGTGTGTTGGTGTGGGGATGCTTTGCTGGTGACACTGTCTTTGAATTATTTAGAATTCAAGGCACACTTAACCAGCATGGCTACCACAGCATTCTGTAACGATACGCATTCTCATCTGGTTTGCGCTTAGTGGGACTTTAATTTGTTTTTCAACAGGACAATGACCAAACTCATATCCAGGCTGTGTAAGGGCTATTTGACGACCAAGAAGGAGAGTGATTGAGTGCTGCATCAGAAGACATGGCCCCCACAATCACCCGACCTTAAGCCAATTGGGATGGTTTGGGACGAGTTGGACCGCAGAGTGAAGGAAAAGTAGCCAACAAGTGCTTAGCATATGTGGGAACTCCTTCAAGACTGTTGGAAAAACATTCCTCATGAAGCTGGTTGAGAGAATTCCAAGAGTGTGTAAAGCTGTCATCAAGGCAAAGGGTGGCTACTTTGAAGAATTTGTTTAACACTTCTTTTTGGTTACTACATGATTCCATATGTGTTATTTCATAGTTTTGATGTCTTCACCATTATTCTACAATGTAGAAAATAGTTAAAGAAAGAAAAACCGTTGAATGTGTAGGTGTGTCCACACTTTTGACTGGTACTGTATTTACCTATTTATGTGTGCATTTATTTATCCATTTAATTCTGATCAAGTCAGCTTTGGTCCTCCATGCTTAAAAGAAACTCCAACGAAAAAGCATCATATGATGCAAAATGAATCATACTGGGATGATTTCTGTATTTTGAAAGTTACATATCAATGGACATATGAAACAAATACCAAAATATAGTTTTTCGGTGGAGTTTCCCTTTAAGTTCTCCTAACCTGCTATGAAAAGTAAAATCTGATGTTAATTTGACTAAATCTGGATCCCTTCTATCCATGACCCTATCCATGACCCTCCGTAACCTGATTCTCTTAACCTGGTACGTTAATTCTCATCACCTGCTGCGTAAATTCTCCTAATCTTCTTTGTAAAAATTTAATCTGACATCAATTTGACAGAAGCTGGATCCCTTCTAGCCATGACCCTTCAAGCTTTTAAATCAACGTCCGGTTTCATCACAATTGTTGAAGTTCACTTTCAACAAGTGGACGAGAGAGAGGGAAGAGCTGTGGTCGTCTAACTTKACGTGTTTGTTATATCGAGATGTTGATTGTTTAATCGCTTGAATTATATCGAACACCCAGGACGATTTCGGTGGGTTTTATCGGTTGATGTCAAAATGACAACGTGCACTTTATCTGTAAACTAGTGCTTTTAAATGAAAGTAAAGTACAGCATTGAGTGTGTCTCTGCTAGACCGCTGAGGAGGATTGCCAAGCGGCGCGGGTCAAGAACCATGCCCGAACTTTCCAAGATGAGGAAGCCCGACGTCAAAGTTGTCATTCTGGGCGACATGAACGTTGGGAAGACCTCGCTGCTTCACAGGTACACGGAGAAGAAATTTAAAGACACCATCAGCACCGTCGGAGGGGCGTTTTTCCTCAAACAATGGGGACCCTACAATATCTCCATTTGGGACACTGCTGGTAAGGTGTTCAATATTGACTTTTTTTACGTTTAGTAAGTCTTAGACTTTAGTTTCCTCAATGTTTGATCTCCACCGCCTGTTTTAAAGAACCTCTACACGTTTAAAAATCAGTGTAGCCTGACATTATTTAATATAATTAGGCAAGTCAGTTAAGAACACATTCTTATTTACAATGACTGCTATCCCAGCCAAACACGTACGACGCTGGGCCAATTGTTTGCCGCCCTATGGGACTCCCAATCACGGCCGGTTGTGATACAGCCTGGAATCGAACCAGGGTCTGTAGTGACTCCTCTCTACCACTGAGATGCAGTGTCTTAGAGCGCTGTGCCACTTGGGAGCCCCGTAGGCTCTTTACAATGGTCAGCTCTGTTGTTGATTTCCAGTGTTGACTTGTGGAGAGCATGTGACTACACCACCTAAGGGTTGTTTGGCCTGCACAGCTCCTTTCATGACTGAGTGTTAGATTAGTGATCTGGTTTACCAGTTTAAATAAACTACTGAACAAGAATCACAATGTCAGACAAGTCGATGCCTATTACGTTTTGACTAGATCATATTGTGCAGAGTCAATAAAATTGCCTTGAAATCATGGCTAATTCATTCATTCCCCAAAACCCATATCATGTTGTAGTTGGCAATGTGGATGAGGTTATAGCACATGATTTTATATAGTACTAAAACGTTATCTGATGCTCAGGGACAGTAACATTACATTTTATATTGCTACATTCATGAAAGGTTAGGCTATATATATCATTCAAGATCTGGTGTTAGGCATTGGGCTGGGGGTTGCCAGAAGATACCGACCCTACCATTACGCTTGTTTACACTGAGCTACACTAGGGTCAGATGGCAGTCATGGTTACATTAAGACACTGTGGTGCCAGAGCGAGATATGGGTTGGAAAACCTACCTCAATGCAGCGACGGGATATGCCACTGTACTCCATGTTAGTTATCCGTACTGATGCATAGAGAAGATTTGAACTACTGTTTGTTTTAAAGGAGAACTGCCCTTTTCGTCATCATGCTACAAGACATGACCAAAAGTATGTGGACACCTGCTCGTCAAACATCTCAATCCAAAATCATTGACATTAATATGGAGTTTGTTCCCCCCTAGGCTTTCCACTAGATGTTGGAACATTTTTATGGGTACTTGCTTCTATTCAGCCACAACAGCATTAGTAAGGTTGGGCACTGATGTTGGGCGATTAGACATGGCTCGCAGTCGGCGTTCCAATTCATCCCGATGGGGTTGAGGTCAGGGCTCTGTGCAGGTCAGTCAAGTTCTTCTACACCGATCTCATCAAACCATTTCTGTATCGGTCTTGCTTTGTGCAAAGGGGGAATTGTCATGCTGAAACAGGAAAGTACTTTCCCCAAACTGTTGCCACAAAGTTGGAAGCACAGAATCGTCTAGGTCATTGTATGCTGTAGTGTCAAGATTTCCCTTCTGGAACTAAGGGGCCTAGCCTGAACCATGTAAAATAGCCCCAGACCATTATTCCTCCTCCACCAAACATTACAGTTGACACTGCATTCAGGCAGGTAGCTTACTCCTGGCATCTGCCAAACCCAGATTCGTCTGTCGGACTGCCAGATGGTGAAGTGGGATTCATCACTCCAGAGAACGTGTTTCCACTGCTCCAGAGTCCAATGGCGGCACGCTTTACACCACTCCAGCCGACAATTGGCTTTGCGCATGGTGATCTTAGGCTTGTGTGTGGCTGCTTGGCCATGGAAACCCATTTCATGAAGCTCCTGACAAACAGTTATTGTGCTGACGTTGCTTCGAGGCACTTTGGAACTCGGTAGTGAGTGTTGAAACCGAGGACAGATGATTTTTAGGCTCTACACGCATCAGCACTCTGTGGTCCTGTTCTGTGAGCTTGTGTGGCCTACCACTTCGCGGCTGAGCCGTTGTTGCTCCTGAATGTTTCCACTTCACAATAACAGCAATTACAGTTGCCCGGGGCAGCTCTAGCAGGGCAACGATCTGACTTGTTGGGAAGGTGACATCCTATGACTGTGCCACGTTGAAAGTCTGAGCTCTTCAGTAAGGCAATTCTACTGTGAAATGTTTGTCTATGGAGATTGCATGGCTTTGTGCTCGATCTTATACACCTGTCAGCAAAAGGTGTGCCTGAAATGGCCGACTCAACTAATTTGAAGGGGTGTCCACCTACTTTTGTGTGTGTATACATAGAGTAGCTAGCAGTAGCCACCGCAGCCATTTTGGAATAGTCAGTGTCAGCCAATCAGCTCCTTTTTGTTGTTGAACGTGATGTGTCATTTCCTAATGGCTGATATGCCTACTACTGCCTCGCATGAGGACAAAAAGGCAGTTTTCATGGAAAACTGGAACTATTTTAATCTACTCGATAGAGCAGTGTGGATAAAGGTCAAATTTGTAGTACAGTGGCATATCCCATCATTGCATCCACGGTGTCTTAATGTAGGTTAACCATGTTTACCTTCCGACCTCAGTGTAAACAAGCGTAATGGTAGGGTCGGCATCTTCTGGAAAGGCTGGGGGCATTACCCAACAGCCAACACTGTTGAATTTGAATGATTTTTACCAAATGTACAAAATCAAGGACCAGTTGATTATAAAGAGACAAAATGCAACAAATCAAGTCAACATTTTGTAATGATGACAATCGGTTTATTCCTGTGTTACCCAATCATAGACTGCCATCTCAGGGTTACCCAATCACAGTTGCACAAGTCTAGAGGTGGTGCACGTAATGCATTATGCAATCGTGACTTAATTACGATATTGAATTCACCAGAGTTTCATTGAATGAGGTTTTGGTTGTTTAGACCTGAAATTTTTCAGAAAGACACAGGCCTGAACTCTACATTCAGTGTTTTTGAAAGCCCCCAGGCTCTCATCATAGGTTGTAACCTGGAAAAAATGACAGGAATTGGTTTGGTCATCTGTATCAAATTGGCACTTTCTGATATTCTATAGTAACAGGTTAGATATGACGTCCAGATATATGACCTACATTTTGACCATCCTGGGTCCATATTTACCAAGAGTCAGTGAACTTCTATTTAGCGATTTCCTTACGAACTCTAGACAAAAATAGACCATGATTTGGGAGAATTTATAGAAAAGTAATCCTTAGAATGGTCCTTTTTGTAGGAAGGATTCTTGACTTATATTTGACATTTATATCTAAATCTATAATTGAGAAATTATTTGGCAAATTTATAACATTTTGGGCTTACCCAAGCCTCCTTTAAGACTCCGTAGTGTTTCATCTGTAAGTGCCACAAAGCCTGAATTGGTGTCATATGACGCTTTACCGCTTGCTCTGTAATATGAGTAGTATTTTGATTTAAGTAATATTTGATTTTGCATTAATTTATGAATATTGAGAACAGTTTTGATTCTGCAAAAGTTTCATGATACTGTTGAACATAATATACTCTATGGGCATATCAATGTTCCGAAGTGGGATCTCTGCTACTTTTTGAAGTTATGGCCCATTTTATACAGAGAAATTGTCACAGTAGRCAATGTAACCAATCACAGGCCTCTTTTTACTTGTATCAATGCACATTCTGCAAATCACCAGCAGAGGTTGACCATTTTGAATCCATTTTCACTTTGTAATTCTTACGAATTTTGATAATAACTCTAAAAGTAGACTTGTGCACTTATCATTCACGGCAGCTAAAAGAAAGGTGACTTGGTCATATGAGACTACAATGGGATATAATGACTATTAGCAACATGATTTTGGTCAACTTACCGCAAGAAACTGGTGACAAAATGCTCAAATGAGTGTGTTTAATTTACTTTCACAGCATTGTCGTATGGGGTTTAGGCCTAACTCCAGTCAAGTGACTGTCTGTGATGTTGATTTAGAAAGGTAGAAAAACCACTTAGGCACATAAACACTATTTTCCGTCCCTGCTCCATATCCCCATGACCTCTCTGCAGGATGCTGTTGTCTTTAGTCACTCACTGGGTTAGGGTTACAGTAAAGGGCTTCGCTTTCTGACTCAGTCACAGTGCTATGTCCACATGAGGTTAAAATAGGAAGTTGATCTAGTTATATGATTGTGCAATTAAGGCATAAACTGTTTGGGAGTGGATGATTGACAGAAAATAGTAGGGCTCAGATGTTGTAACTTCACCCAAATCCTCAAATCTCTGCCCACGTAGGGTGTTCAACCATAAAATGCTTATTTCATTCAATGTTTATGGAGATATGTTCATGCAATAGAGAATTGCATCAGAAATACAATAGTGTTTGGACTATCATCTATCTCGCAAACAATTTCAAAGTTTTTGCTGAGTTAGTTCATTTAAGGAAATTGGTCAATTGAAATAAGCTCATTAGGCCCTAATCTATCGATTTCACATGACTGGGCAGGGGTGTACTGGGCAGCCAGGCCCACCCACTGGGGAGCCAGGCCCAGTTTCCCCTCAAAAGGGCTTTATTACAGACAGAAATACTACTCCCAAATTCTCTAAAACAACAGATGGATAATCTTGACAATGGAGAAATGCTCACTAACAGGGACGTAAACAAATTTGAGCATAACGTTTTTGCTAATGGAACTTTTTTGAGATCTTTTTTTTTCAGTTCATGAAACATGCGACCCACACTACATGTTGCATTTATTTTTGTTCAGTATAGTTCAAACGATACTGAAGTTTTACTCAAAATGTAGCATGGTTATAGTGAATATAGAATGTTGTTATAGTCACAAAGTGGTCGCTGCTTAATCGAACTGTCACGGCTCCATGGTCAGAACGTCAACTGGCAAGCTAGCTAGTGGCTGCAGGTTTGTGTGTGATAATGTGCTATTTCTAAATAAAATCTGTGGAAAACAAAATAGAGTAAAACCGATATGGCTGTAAAACGCTGCTAGATAGCCAACTCGACTTTATCCGTTGTAGCCAAGCTAGCTGGCTTGACACTCAGTAATGTTCATTTACCATGCTTTTCGGGCCAACTGGACATTCCTCTCGCCCATCCCGGTCGACTCCTTCTTGCCTACTCCTTGTCTTCTTCTTGGTTCAAAACTAGATGGCTGTAGTCAAGTGACTTATTGTCAAAAGCAAACCACTTGTAACACAGCCACCTGGTGAAGGCAGTCAAGGGCTTAGTGTTCCAAAACTGATCTTCATTGTAAAGGGTTTAAACACTGTTTACCATGCTTGTTCAATGAACCATAAACAATTAATGAACATACACATGTGGAATGGTCCTAAAGACACTAACAGCTTACAGATGGTAGGCAATTAAGGTCACAGTTATGAAAACTTAGCACACTAAAGAGGCCTTTCTACAGTACAGGATGGCAACAACTGCCCGAGTTACACCAGGAATGCATAATTCCTCCAGTGCCCAGACTGTCCACAATCATCTGAGAGAGGCTGGACTGAGGGCTTGTAGGCCTGTTGTAAGGCAGGTCCTCATCAGACATCACCGGCAACAACATCGCCTATGGACACAAACCCACCATTGCTGGACCAGACCTGACTGGCAAAAAGTGCTCTTCACTGATGAGTCTCGGTTTTGTCTCACCAGGGGTGATGGTCGGATTCGCGTTTATCATCAAAGGAATGAGCATTACACYGAGGCCTGTACTCTGGAGCGGGATCGATTTGGAGGGTCTGTCATGGTCTGTGGCGGTGTGTCACAGCATCATCGGAATGAGCTTGTCATTGCAGGCAATCTCAATGCTGTGCGTTACAGGGAAGACATTCTCCTCCCTCATGTGGTACCCTTCCTGCAGGCTCATCCTGACATGACCCTCCAGCATGACAATGCCACCAGCCATACTGCTCGTTCTGTACATGATTTCCTGCAAGACAGGAATGTCAGTGTTCTACCAAGGCCAGCGAAGAGCCTGGATCTCAATCCCATTGAGCATGCCTGGGACCTGTTGGATCGGATGGTGATGGCCAGGGCCACCCCCCCCCCCCCAGAAATGTCTGGGAACTTGCAGGTGCCTTGGTGGAAGAGTGGGTTAACATCTCACAGCAAGAACTGGCAAATCTGGTGCAGTACATGAGGCGATGCACTGCAGTACTTAATGCAGCTGGTGGCCACCCCTGAACTCAATGTTACTTTTGATTTTGACCCCACCCCTTTGTTCAGGGACACAGGGAACTTGTTCAGTTTGTCAGTTATTGAATCTTGTAATGTTCATACAAATATTTACACATGTTAAGTTTGCTGAAAATAAACACAGTTGACAGTGTGAGGACGTTTCTTTTTGTGTGTATATATACACACAAAAATTAATCGGTTGACCTCTAATATATCGGTCGACCTCTAAAATATTCATATATATATATATATATATATATATATATGAATGAGGTCGACCGATTTAATCGGAATGGCCGATTTTTAATTAGGGCCGATTTCAAGTTTTCATAACAATCGGTAATTGTGGACTCCGATTTTGCAGATTTTTATTTATTTTTTATATATATATACTGCTCAAAAAAATAAAGGGAACACTTAAACAACACAATGTAACTCCAAGTCAATCACACTTCTGTGAAATCAAACTGTCCACTTAGGAAGCAACACTGATTGACAATACATTTCACATGCTGTTGTGCAAATGGAATAGACAACAGGTGGAAATTATAGGCAATTAGCAAGACACCCCCAATAAAGGAGTAGTTCTGCAGGTGGTGACCACAGACCACTTCTCAGTTCCTATGCTTCCTGGCTGATGTTTTGGTCACTTTTGAATGCTGGCGGTGCTTTCACTCTAGTGGTAGCATGAGACGGAGTCTACAACCCACACAAGTGGCTCAGGTAGTGCAGCTCATCCAGGATGGCACATCAATGCGAGCTGTGGCAAGAAGGTTTGCTGTGTMTGTCAGCGTAGTGTCCAGAGCATGGAGGCGCTACCAGGAGACATGCCAGTACATCAGGAGACGTGGAGGAGGCCGTAGGAGGGCAACAACCCAGCAGCAGGACCGCTACCTACGCCTTTGTGCAAGGAGGAGCACTGCTAGAGCCCTGCAAAATGACCTCCAGCAGGCCACAAATGTGCATGTGTCTGCTCAAACGGTCAGAAAGCGACTCCATGAGGGTGGTATGAGGGCCCGTATCGGCTTTTTTGGTCCTCCAATAATCGGTATCGGCCACACACAAACTAAGACTGAATTTCAATATCTACTCTCCCTGACATTTGTTTCAGTTTTCATTGTGAATTTCTTGTGTATCAAGTTGATTTTGATTGGTCCAAAGTGTGGAAATACCTCAATGTTACCAACGCTGAAATATGAGGAGACACAACCAAGAGCTGTGTAGTCTAAACTAGTAATGATCACAACAAACTAATGCCCTTATTTAATCAACACTTTTGTACAGTCTAATGATTAATTGTATGTGATTCATAATATAGGCTAAGAAATAGATTCAGACATTAATTTAGTAGCATGCTCTTGAATTTACCTGCATTTCACTACATTCTAGAGCGGTGTGTGAATTCCGTACAGCATGGTATACCCAGACTGGTGAAACAGCTTTGATTCTGCAATCATTGAAAACAATGAATGAATGTCAGCCAAGTCTATGATATCACAAACCAAACAAATGAAAGGGTGGCATCACAAGATTGGTTCCTTCTGTGTACCCAATGGGTGTTCCTACTGTGATTTTTTTTTTTTTTACAGCGGACTCATGTTATAACGCTTTGGGAGGGTTAGCTTTTTAGTATAGCCAACAGTACAAATGTAAAAACGAACGCATACTCCCAAACACCTACTACTCACACGTACACTTGTCCACACATTCAGTCTCACTTCAACCAAAGGATGTGGTTGCCTAAACATGAGACTGTTACCATGGTTACTCCATGGATATCAGTCTGAAAGAAGTCGCTGTAGAGGGCTCCATAGTCTCTACAAGGCAGAATGTTTAATACAATTATATTTACACTTGTAGTAACTTGACAAGGAATGCCCACACGCATTTCTATATTACTTTCCTTTATTTTCAACCTAAGAAATAAAAGGTGTACAAATGCAGCAAAGCGATACAGCCCAATCAACGTGTGATAGTCGCCTTGTACAGATACGACTCTGGGTGATGACCTCATCAAAGGGAAAAGGCCACGGTCAATGCCAATAACCATGCACACATGAATAGCAATCATACTATACTGCAGGTAAGTACAATACATATTCAATGTAATTATTTATATAGTGTCCACACCAACATTTTACCTGTACATGCTGTTGGGCCTTTTGACGGTAGGAGGTGGAGCTGTCGTATCCACAGGAAAGTGTTTACCTAACTTTTTGCTGTGCCGGTAGGTTCTGTCGCTTGTCTTTTCTACCTGTTGACTCAGTGCATCACATGCACTATGTAAACAATACCTGAATGTAACCGCATTCTGGCTAGTAGAGGTCATGAGAGGAAACTTGAGAGGAAACTTTCCTGACCCAAACACTCATTTCTGCCTGACGTAGAATTCTATGCCATTCAACATCACTTCTTCAGGTGGCAGTAGCCTCAGTGGGCTCGTAAACAACTGGACGTTACGGTTTTCAGGATTGGTTGAGCAGTGCTGAAGAGAATATGCTCCGCCGCCTATTATCATTTTTTTGTTATCAAGACCAGAATGTGGGGGATCTAGTTTCAGGCATTTCTTTCAAGCTACGTTAGGTTATAGTAGTATTTATAATAAACCGACAATTACAATCCTGGAAATTTACACCTTTACATAGTTCAACTTCCTGTAGAAGTTACACAGCCAGTTGCCGGCGGCTGCTCAGTCACATGACAGGGAGGTGACTGTGTAGCGGGTCATGGTGACGGCATATGATTCAACCGCCCACTCACCCATAACCTACTCACTGGACCTAATATAACCCTGCAGTGTTGACTCATGCTGTACAGACACACCAAGGGGGGGAGGGGTGTGGTTTAGTGTGTCCATGATCAGCACTTGTCATCCTGACAGGCCCTCCTCCCAGCAGATGTATCGTCTTTTACCCTGCTTCATACTGTCTGTTTCTGGGCAGAATAGGACCCTAGCCCCACTGCCCCGCACTGACTTTTTACCCTGGAGAAAGTTCTTTCAAACAACAATCTTCCCCTCCCCTAACTCGGTTGATCCTAGGGATATGTCTGTCAGCATACTCGATTTCAGCTCAGTTGGCTCTCCTTATTTGGTGGGTTTTTATGTCAGGCAGGCTACTCCTGGATACTCAGGCCTAAGGTTTAATTACTGTACATACTGTATCTTACAACCTGTGAAACATTTAATTTGGACCTTGTTCAAAGGTTCCCTGGATTTTTGCACATATTTTGGCTGTGACCGTGGAGTGTTCAGAACAAAGTCTCCAAGATAAAATCGCTTTACTTAAACAAACACACACTGAAGAGCTCTTGCATATTTCTACAATGGTTGCTTTTGTTTTTCAGCTATTCTCTCTCTCGCTCTCTCTTGGCTACCTGTAGTTTGGAAGCCCATTATATTAAGCTTGTGAATTTGTCTGTGGTCGTTTTTGCCTTTTACTTGACATTCATTGGTCTATATAAGAACACAATCATGAATATATTTTGACTCTTGTGTATGCAACTACTCTCCTATGTGCTTAACGTGTTCTGATCATTCTTTCCGGTGTGTCCCCCAGGTCGGGAGCAGTTCCACGGGCTGGGCTCCATGTACTGCCGGGGTGCTGCTGCTGTCATCCTCACCTACGATGTGACCAACTGGCAGAGTCTGGCTGAGCTGGAGGAGCGCTTCCTGTCCCTCACTGACACTGCCAATCATGACTGCATCTACGCCATCGTGGGCAACAAGGCCGACCTCACAGACCTCCAGGCACAGCTGGGAGCCACCCAAGACGGCCTGACCGAGGACCAGAGAGAGGAGGACGGGGAGAGGCCCAGGGTGCCTTCTGCCTGCCCCACCCCTCCAGCCTCTCCCGTCTCCCTGTCAGGGGTGTCGGTCAACAAGCAGGTGAGCCGGGAGGATGCAGTGGCGTTGTATGGGAGGATCCTGAGATACAAGGGTATGGAGGAGACGAACAGCCTGCCTGCTGAGAAGATGTGCTTTGAGACCAGTGCCAAGACTGGCTATAACGTGGACCCTCTGTTTGAGGCTCTGTTTGACATGGTGCTGCCCTCCATCATCAGGAAGAGGACTGAGAGAGAGGGATCACCCACCGTGGACCTGGATGAGTGCAGCGGGGCAGGGAAACGGCCCAGGGCCGCCTGCTGCTAGGGACTACCGAGTTTTAGACTGTTCGTAAAGAGGAGTTTTCATGCCATCTCCATGTTGCTCTCCCAAGAGATTCTAAGATTTGTCAGCGTTGACCGATTTGATACACATACTTTCAATCATTATTCTTCCAATGAGATGCCGAGGATTGTTATGGAGTAAGGAGTTCTTGGATTTCTGAGGCTCTGATGTGCATGTAATTGACTTCTGGCCAAAATGGTGTGTAGTTTGTAAATGGACTGTTTAGAAATCAATCACAGATTATTATTTTCTTGAATGAGAATGTCACATGCCTTTTTTGTTCAACAGCATGAATTGTTTGACTACCAGGGTGGGCACACTGAATTGTGAAATTAATCTTATTGTAAGGATGTTTTTAAATGTTTGTTTAACAATCAGCTTTGTTTGCATTGGTACGTTCTGTTACATGTTTTATTTTATTACATCCTTTTTTACATTTCATCTGCACCTAATCTACACTGGACAATGTGCATTATATGTAAGACACATTTTAAACGTGCTTGATATTTTCAAAGATGATACCATAATAAAGATTCTCATTTTGAAATCGTGATGTAGTTTGAGCTGAGGTGTGAAGGTCAATGCAAATTCAACAATCAAGTACAACAAACAAAACAATTTATTTTAGTTATGACACCATTACAATACATTTCTATTGATTCAACATAATTACATTGAACAAATGGCCAAATAAAGCCGTTCATCTGAAGTGGCTGGAAATGTACAATATAAAACTGGTGTTATTCTTTTAATGGCCAATTCAACACAGACTACTTCCTAGGACCTAGAATGTGATAAACAAATAAATGCTCTGGAGGGATCGCTGACCAGATTTTGTTCAACCAGTCCTCGTAGCTTAGACTTTGGACAGTCGTTGGCATTTCTGTGCTGGCTTGATTCCAGCAGAGACTGAGCTGACTGTTCATATGAAGAATGTATACTGGGGAAAATGTGTTATGGGAAAAACAATGTTTTTAGTTATGAGCAAATTAAGTTCATTCAGCAGATGTAAATCAGTGCATTTTGTGATCAAAGCAATGTGCGAATGTAAGATTTGGGTAAGAGCTGTAAAATATATTGATACATACAGTTGATATATAGCGAACAAACACAGGCAACAGTTTGCACAGTGGCTCTTATGTTATGTGCGAACACGATGTAATTGGTTGAGGGTCAGTATTAGTGAAGTGGCAATAGCACTTATACCTGAATAATAAAACAAACACATTTAAAAATAAAAAAAACATAACTGAAGCAGTACACAATCAATTTAGTCAATAATTTGATAACTGAAGCAGTGTGTACACACGGGCATCTTTGGTTGTTTCAGCTGTATGTTCTTGGTATGGTCAGTTAAACATGTTTGGTGTATAATTATAGCTGAGGTAATAAGTTAGAGAGAGCACCATAACAAATAGGACAAACAATTAAAAAGAGCATTTACATGTATATTTCATATCGCTGTTGACTTTATGGCAGGGATTTTTTTCTTAACACTTCTCTCCACTTGAAGCGTTCACACAGTCCTTCAGTCCTCACAAGCCAAGGTTCGGGGGAGTAGGATGAAGCTGCCCCATAGATGCTGATCTAAGGTTAGTTTTGCGTTTCTGCTTCATGGCTACAGTTAGGAATTGGGGAGGGTAAGCTAAACCTAGATCTGTGCCTGAGACCGAAGGCAATAACTACCTGAATTGTTTGGCAGGGGGGTATGGTCACAGGAAGGTACATCACAGGGTCAACGGAGACTTAGGGTGAGCCAGGTCACAGGTTCTTCATGCAGACCTGACAACGGCTGATGCGTGAGAGGAGCTGGCCTGCTTTCAGGGTCTCTGAGGCAGGCTCGGCATGGAAGGACTGTTCGATGGAGGTGAGCCAGAAGCTGTGTTTGTTGGCGAAGTAGTGGCAGGTGCCCTTGGCCCCGTTACACTCGATGAAGGGCGTGGTACGGAAGTCCTCCAGACAGGAACCAGGAGACGACAGAGACTGACCCCCACCCTCGTCACCTGCTGCCGTGTGCTGGGGGGAAAGGGGGATGAACACTGATACGAACGTCTTATTCAACTTCCTACCTATGGAATTTATATTCCCTGACATGAAAGAGCTGAACAGATTAAAGCAAATTCCCAGTAGGCTTCAATCATATTGCTTTCACCTGTCCTGCGTTTTCAGATCAGTAGAGATGAAGAATGGGAGACAAGGAGAGGAGGGCACTTCAGATCGTGTAGAAAAGGAAGCAAAGAGACTCACCATGAGGAAGGAGTAGCCAATCCATAAGCTGCGCCAGCCAGCAGGGCATTGTGGGATGGTAATATCCTGGCTGTGCACGGCGATGGCAACGGACGGAGCTTCGCACACAGAGCAGCGGCTGATGTAGGGTTTGATATCACCTTCCTCCACAGGCATCATGGGAAGGGGCGCGGTGGTGGACAGCCAATATGATTTGTCGTTGCGGCTGGCGTAGTAGCAGACGTCTCCGGGGTTGCAGTACAGGAAGGGCATGGTGTTGAAACGAGGGAGGCAGGAGCCCGCCAGACCTGGGATCGACAGATCAATTCAATCAACCGATTAATCAATTAACCAACAAATGTATTCATATAAAATGATGACGCTGAGCTATAGCCACTACAGGCAAACTTGAGACATCCTTACTTGTTCTATCTGCCAATCAAATCTGAATAGATACGAGTATAACCCAATAATCATGTGGTGTTTATTTGAATTTCCTGTCTTTTAGTTTTTCTTATCTCTTTCTCACCTAGGTCCTGGTTGTGGGCCTTCTCCTGGCCCTCGAAGTACAGCAGACTGTAGCCGTCCCACAGCTTCGACATGCCCACGGGGCACATGGGGGTCTGCTCTGATTGGCTGTGCTTCACCAGCAGGTATCCCACGCTCACACTGCGGCCCGGCATGCCATGCAACCCTGTAGTACCTGGGTTACCACGGTGACCTAGAGGTCAGAGAGAGAGAGGTTCAAATGCATCTGTGCGTTATATATAAAACATGTGCAATGTTTTTGTCTGTTTTTTTTTCTAAATGTTTGTGTGGTTAAAATGTATTTACATTAAAAACATAACATTTCCGGGTCTAATAAATCACACCACCATAAAAACAGTAAATGGAATAGTGGATTTAATTTGTTTCAGCATCCTAAAATCCCTTTATCAGTAAGCTAATTACAGAACTAATAATCACTACAGGCCATGGGTCATTTCTCTCATAATACACTAGTGGCTCATTCAGACCAATAACACTCTTTGATCCAAAGAGGGGGGAAACCATCTCCCCATCTCCCTCTCTTAATCCAGGCCTGAGTGCTRTAATTCTAATATGCCCCGTTGCCCTGGCACACCTGCCATACTGTACCTACCTTCCATGCCCTGCAGACCAAGATGGCCCCTCCCTCCAACATTCCCACGGTACCCAGGGGTACCTGGTCTGCCACCCACCCCTGGCATCCCCTTCTGCCCCTGGGGCCCGAAGTAGCCTGGAGGGGGAGATGGGGAATAGGGGTAAAGTTTAAGGGGTAAGGAAGTAGGAAAATGGGGGGAAAAAAGGTCAGAGAAAAGTTAGCTAATCCCACAGAAGCAACTGTATATAGAACAGTCTATTATATTGACAACAATACAACACTGTAACACATTCTCCTACCTGGATCTCCAGGGGGTCCTTTCGGGCCGCTTTCCCCTCGTACCCCCTCCGGTCCTCGGATACCCTGAGGACCTGGAGCACCCCTCTCTCCTGGCATCCTGGGGGGTAGTGGGGCTGGGCCCTGGTTACCTGGGGCTCCTGGATAACCTGCAGGACCAGACCAGGCCACACACAGTTCGTACGTGAGAAACAGGCAACTTTCATGATAATGTAGGTGATTTTCAGGTGAATTATATTGATGAGCAGAGTGATATCAAACAGAGTGAGATGACATCCTTACCTGTGAGTCCAGTACTTCCTTTTGGGCCGGAAGGACCTCGGTCTCCTTGGAAACCAGACCTACCAGGAAATCCCATCATCCCTTGACCTCCCTTCACACCTTTGCGACAAAAGCCATGGCTGTTACTTTTACTGTTTCAGTGAAAGATTAAACAGCTCAATATTCCCTGTCTGTCAAAAGTGAAACAGATAACAAAACATAATTCTGGATTGTATTTTGGAATTTCTCCTCTATACTATAATCTATACTATAATCCTACACTCTTATGAAAAAGGGTTCAAAAAGGATTCTTCGGATTTCCCCATAGGGTAACCCTTTTTGGTTCCATGTAGGAATTACAAAAAGAATCCAGAATGATGTTTTGTTATTCTACGGGGACAGCCAAAGAACCCTTTTAGGTTCTAGATAGCATCTTCTGTTCTAAGAGTATATGATCCGCACCTTTCTTCCCAGACACTCCGCTCTGTCCTTTGTATCCTGATGGTCCCTGATCCCCCTGCTTTCCTTTCAGACCAGGGAATCCAGTGACGCCATACTGGCCAGCTAAACCCTTCTCTCCATATTGAGAGGGCTCACCAGGGAAACCACGGGGCCCAGGGAAACCTGCAAAACAAAACAACCATTATTAGCACACCAAATACACACACAAAACACTTCACACACTACACATCCCAGAGGATAAAAACTCAGTCAATCTACTCTAAATCTACACATTCCACTCCGTCATTGTCTACTCCACCTGGCAGTCCTTTGGGTCCAGGGAAGCCAGGTTCTCCTGATGGTCCGGGTCTGTCTGAGGTGCCCTCTGGCCCTTGGGGGCCCTGAAACCCTGGGGGTCCCACCTGGCCCTGGTCACCTAAGGACAAGAAGAGAAGAGGGAGGTCTTAGACACTATAAAACACAAAATGTCCTCCAAACTTTGCAACAAAAATATGCAATGTTTCTTTAGGAGCAGTGACTAACCTGGTTGTCCTTGAACTCCCTTCAAACCCAGCGATCCGGGTGTCCCGACCTCGGAGTTGGGTATACCTGTCTCTCCCCTCGCTCCCTTAGCACCGGGGTCACCTGGGGTTCCAAAGTTATCCTGACCTGGAAGTCCGGGGATGCCCTTCTGACCCTTCAGCCCATCCAGTCCGAATATACCCTTTAGTCCCGGGAAACCTGCAGAGAGGAGCAGATCAAACACAGTGTTAAGGCAAAGGTTTTGTGTATGTGCACACCCGTGTGTGTGTGTGTGTGTGTGTGTGTGTGTGTGTGTGTGTGTGTGTGTGTGTGTGTGTGTGTGTGTGTGTGTGTGTGTGTGTGTGTGTGTGTGTGTGTGTGCGTGTGCGCGCCTCTCTGTCCGGGGAAGCCTGGTTGTCCATGTGTGCCTGATTCTCCGGGAACCCCAGGCCATCCCTTCGTACCCTGTTGCCTGGAAACCCTTGTTGACCATCAGATCCTGGAGACAACAACCACAGAGAGTCAGAGAAACAGTCAGACACAGGCAATGAATGACACTCATTCTAATAATGTGAGCAACAGGGCAGGAAGTCAAGTCTCTTACCTATAGGTCCTCCTGTGCCAGGTTCACCTGGCACGCCCTTCATGCCCTCAATACCATGGAAACCTCCACCGCCCCTGTCTCCCAGATTCCCAATGTAGCCCTTCTGACCTGTAGGGAGAGACAGAGGGCATCAGGAACACTGTTACCATGGTAACACTTCTCAGAGAGCATCTTAAGTAGACTCATTTTCTTCATCTGCACTGATCTGATAACATAGAATAGGTAAAAGCAATATGGTGGAGGCCTACCAGGTATTTGCTCTCACCAGTCCATGCAGATGTAGGATCTTAATTTGACCAGTTTTGTAGCAGGAGTAAAATAATCCTGAAGCAGGATGATTAGATTATATATACAGTACCAGTCAAAAGTTTGGACACACCTACTCATTCAAGGGTTTAACTTTATTTTGACTATTTTCTACATTGTATAATAATAGTGAAGACATCAAAACTATGAAATAACACATATGGAATCATGTAGTAACCAAAAAAGTGTTAAACAAATCAAAATATATTTGAGATTTGAGATTCTTCAAAGTAGCCACCCTTTGCTTTGATGATAGATTTGCACACTCTTGGAATTCTTTCAACCAGCTTCACCTAGAATGCTTTTCCATCAGTCTTGAGTTCCCAGATATGCTGAGCACTTGTTGGCTGCTTTTCCTCCACTCTGTGGTCCAACTCATCCCAAACCATCTCAATTGGATTGAGGTTGGATGATTGTGGAGGCCAGGTCATCTGATGCAGCACTCCATCACTCTCCTTCTTGGTCAAATAGCCCTTACACAGCCTGGAGGTGTGTTGGGTCATTGTCCTGTTGAAAAACAAATGATAGTCCCACTAAGCGCAAACCAGATGGGATGGCGTATCGCTGCAGAATGCTGTGGTAGCCATGCTTTTTAAGTGTCCCTTGAATTCTAAATAATTCTGTGTCACCAGAAATGCAAAGTACAGATTTCCACCGGTCTAATGTCCATTGCTCGTGTTTCTTGGACCAAGCAAGTCTCTTCTTATTATTGGTGTCCTTTAGTAGTGGTTTCTTTGCAGCAATTCGACCATGAAGGCCTAATTCACGCAGTCTCCTCTGAACATTTGATGTTGCGATGTGTCTGTTACTTGAACTCTGTTCAAGCATTTATTTGAGCTGCAATTTCTGAGGCTGGTAACTCTAATGAACGTATCCTCTGAAGCAGAGGTGAAAAATAATATAATTGCGCCGGAAGAGATGGTTGCTGTTTTACGGTCTCCTAACCAATTGTGCTATTGTGTGTGTTTTTTTGCGGTATTTCTAACTTATTTTGTACATAATGTTCCTGCCACCGCCTCTTATAACCGAAAATAACTTCTAGATATCAGGACAGCGATTACTCACCTCGTACTGGACAAAGAATCTTTCTTTCATGAGTCAGACGAGAAGGATTTACTTCAGACACCCAACAAGGCTCAAATCCCTGAGATTCGCATGAGAAAGAGACTGAGATATCGGGGACGTAGGTCGGGGTGCCTTGTAAGGATTCGACGGTGAATGGGTAATTTGCCTCTACCATCAGTCCTATTGGCCAACGTACAATCATTGGATAACAAAACAGACGAACTACGATCACGTATATCCTACCAACGGGACATTAAAAACTGTAATATCTTATGTTTCACCGAGTCGTGGCTGGCAGGGTTTACGCTGCATCGGCAAGATAGAACAGCCGCCTCCGGTAAGACAAAGAGTGGCGGTCTGTGTATATTTGTAAACAACAGCTGGTGGACAAAATCTTATAGTAAGGACGTCTCAAGGTTTTGCTCGCCTGAGGTAGAGTATCTCATGAGAAGCTGTAGACAACTATTTACCAAGAGAGTTCTCATCAATATTCTTCGTAGCTGTCTATTTACCACCACAAACGGATGCTGGCACTAAGACCGCACTCCATGAGCTGTATACGGCCATAAGCAAACAGGAAAACGCTCATCCAGAGGCGGCGCTCCTAGTGTTCGGGGACTTTAATGCAGGGAAGCTTAAATCCGTTTGACCTAATTTATACCAGCATGTTAAATATGCAACCAAAAWAAACTCTAGACCTCCTTTACTCCACACACAGATACACATACAAAGCTCTCCCTCGCCCTCCATTTGGCAAATCTGACCATAATTCCATCCTCCTGATTCCTGCTTACTAGAAAAAACTAAAGCAGGAAGCACCAGTGACTCGGTCAATAAAGAAGTGGTCAGATGATGCAGATGCTAAGCTACAGGACTATTTTGCTAGCACAGACTGGAATATGTTCCGGGATTCTTCCGATGGCATTGAGGAGCACACCACATCAGTCACTGGCATCATCAATAAGTGCATCGATGATGTCGTCCCCACAGTGACTGTACGTACATACCCCAACCAGAAGCCATGGATTATAGGCAACATCCGCCCTGAGCTGCCATCCGCACTGAGCTGCCGCTTTCAGGAGAGAGACTCTAATCCGGAAGCTTATAAGAAATCCCGCTATGCCCTCCGACGAACCATCGAACAGGCAAAGCGTCAATACAGGATTAAGATTGAATCGTACTACACCGGCTCTGACGCTCGTCGGAATAGCTTGCAAACTATTACAGACTACAAAGGGAGGCACAGCCGCGAGCTGCCCAGTGATACGAGCCTGCCAGATGAGCTAAAGTACTTCTATGCTCGCTTCGAGGCTAGCAACACTGAAGCATGCAATAGAGCATCAGCCGTTCCGGACGACTGTGTGATCACGCTCTCCGTAGCCAATGTGAGTAAGACCTTTAAACAGGTCAACATTCACAAGGCCACAGGGTCAGATGGATTACCAGGACGTGTACACTACGAGCATGACCTGAACCAACTGGCAAGTGTCTTCACTGACATTTTCAACCTGTCCCTAACTGAGTCTGTAATACCAACATGTTTAAAGCAGACCACCATAGTCCCTGTGCCCAAGAACACTAAGATAACCTGCCTAAATGACTACAGAACCCGTAGCACTCATGTCTGAACCCATGAAGTGCTTTGAAAGGCTGGTCATGGCTCACATCAACACTATTATCCCAGAAACCCTAGACCCACTCTAATTTGCATACCGCCCCAACAGATCCACAGATGATGCAAACTCTTTTGCACTCCACACTGCCCTTTCCCACCTGGAAAAAAGGAACACCTATGTGAGAAGGCGATTCATTGACTACAGTTCAGCGTTCAACACCATACTGCCCTCAAAGCTCATCGCTAAGCTAAGGACCCTGGGACTGAACACCTCCCTCTGCAACTGGATCCTGGACTTCCTGATGGGCCGCCCCCAGGTGGTAAGGGTAGGTAACAACATGTCTGCCACGCTGATCCTCAACACCTGGGCCTCTCAGGGGTGCATGCTCAGTCCCCTGCTGTACGCCCTGTTCACTCATGACTGCACGGCCATGCACGACTCCAACACCGACGACACAACAATGGTAGGCCTGATCACCGACAACAATGGGACAGCCTATAGGGAGGAGGTCAGAGACCTGGCCGTGTGGTGCCAGGATAACAACCTCTCCCTCAACGTGATCAAGACAAAGGAGATGATTGTGGACTACAGGAAAATGAGGACCAAGCACGCCCCCATTCTCATCGACAGGGCTGTAGTGGAGTAGGTTGAGAGTTTCAAGTTCCTTGGTGTCCACATCACCAACAAACTACCATGGTCCAAACACACCAAGACAGTTGTGAAGAGAGCACAACAAAGCCTATTTCCCCTCAGGAGAATGAAAATATTTGGCATGGGTCCTCAGATCCTCAAAAAGTTCTACAGCTGCACCATCGAGAGCATCCTGACTGGTTGTATCACTGCCTGGTGTGGCAACTGCTCGGCCTCCGACCGCAAGGCACTACAGAGGGTAGTGCATACGGCCCAGTACAGCACTAGGGCCAAGCTTCCTGCCATCCAGGACCTCTATACCAGGCGGTGTCAGAGGAAGGCCCTAAAAGTCTAGGTCCAAAAGGCTTCTTAACAGCTTCTACCCCCAAGCCATAAGACTAATCAAATGGCTACCCAGACTATTTGCATTGTCCCCCCGCCTTCTTTTACGCTGCTGCTACTCTTTGTTTATTATCTATGCATAGTCACTTTAATAACTCTACCTACATGTACATATTACCTCAATTACCTTGACTAACCTGTGCCACCACACATTGACTTTGTGCCAGCACTCCCCTGTACATAGCCTCGCTACTGTCATTTTTTACTTATCTATTTTTTTAAAAACTTAAGACCTATTTTTCTTAAAACTGCATGGTTGGTTAAGGGCTTGTAAGTAAGCATTTTACTGTATGGGCTACACCTGTTGTATTCGGCGTATGTGACAAATACTATTTTATTTTATTTGACTCTGGGTCTTCCTTTCCTGTTGCAGTCCTCGAGACAGCCAGTTTCATCATAGTGCTTGATGGTTTTTGTGACTGCACTTGAAAAAATGTTCAAAGTTCTTGACATTTTCTGAATTGACTGACCTTCATGTCTTAAAGTAATGACAGACTGTCATTTCTCTTTGCTTATTTGAGCTGTTCTTGCCATAATAGGGACTTGGTCTTTTACCAAATAGTGCTATCTTCTGTATACCTCCCCTACCTTGTCATAACACAACTGATTGGCTCAAACGCATTAAGAAGGAAAGAAATTCCACAAATGAACTTTTAACAAGGCACATCTGTTAATTGAAATGCATTCCAGCTGACTACTTCATGAAGCTGGTTGAGAGAATGCCAAGAGTGTGCAAAGCTGTCATCAAGGCAAAGGGTGGCTACTTTGCAGAATCTCAAATATAAAATATATTTTGATTTGTTATACACTTGTTTGGCTACTACATGATTCCATATGTGTTATTTCATAGTTTTGACGTCTTCACTATTATTCTACAATGTAGAAAATAGTAAAAATAAAGAAAAACCCTTGAATGAATAGGTGTGTCCAAACTTTTGACTGGTACTGTATATAAAAAAGTGATTATTTCTAACAGGAAATTAGTTTTGATAGGCTACAGCTATAGTTTAGGTGTGATATCTAGTGAGAGAAAGAGAACTACGGGTTTTCATTGAATTCATGTAAATCAAGAGGCTCCTTTGAATTTCCTGCGACAACAGAGTGATGAAATTATGATACAACATCTGTAGTTCCTAGTGCAAATGAAGGAAGCCAGTCTGAATGAGTGACTCACCTGGAACCCCAGGGAAACCATCCTGCCCCCTCAGTCCTGTGGATCCGGGCATGTCGATTACGGCACCCCCCTCACCTGGAAAAGGAAACAATGACACGTATTTCAGCAAGTACCTTTTACTACTCATTCTTTCTTCTGTGGAACTGTTAAATAGGCCTGGGACTTTAGCTTCGAGTCCAAGAGCTTAACAAAGACAAGAGTTGAAACTGCTGGAAAGTGGAGTTTGGATGACTACTGGCGTCTACGGTACTGTACGTTTCCATGAGTTTTGGGACGGACAGGGGGCGTCATACCTTTGACACCCTTCCCTCCTGGATCTCCTGAGGATCCGTAGGCACCGGGGTTACCTTTATTCCCCTGAAAAACACACATAGAGATACAGCATTAGATCGGACAGAGATGTCCATCTGTTCTAACCTGGTCGTTGAACATGTTTAGCATGAAAACTACAGGTGCAGGCTGCAGCAGAGACACAATGGGAACCAGACAACATGGTCTCACCCTGTGACCAGACATCCCGGGAAAGCCGCTGATTCCGTTTGATCCTGTCAGACCAGGCATTCCTTTTGGCCCCGGAAGTCCCTGCGCGCCTGGGTTGCCTTGGAAACCCTTCTCATCGCTGGGGTCTCCGGGAATGCCGTGGTAGCCCTCCATTCCCGGAACACCGGGAAAACCTTTAGGACCTGTGGAAGAGAGAGAGGGAAGGTGAAGAGGGGATCAGAATGAGACTAGTGAAATTAAAAGGAGGATGAGGAGGACAGAATGTGAATGAAGAAGAGAGGGGGGATAGGGAGGGCATGAAGCCTGAATATCCCTACTCACCTCTGGGTCCAGTGAATCCGATCTGTCCTGCGGTTCCATCTTCTCCTTTTGTCCCCTTCATGTCTTTGATGATCTGACGAGGGATGTGGGGTTTATCGCCAGTTGGACCCCTCAGACCACGGTCACCTAGGAGACAGCGGGGGTGAGAGTGAGTGTCAAATCAGATAAAAGGATCGAAAGAGAAAGTGAGGGACAGGGAAAGAGAGCAGTAGAGCACAGAAACACACACAATTCTAATGGCAGTTCAGTCTCACCCTTTGAACCATAGTCGCCCATGTTTCCTTTCTGTCCAAATTCTCCGGGATTGCCAGTCTCTCCTTTCTGTCCAGAGAAGCCCTTCAGGCCCGACACACCAGGCATTCCTCCAAACCCTGACATGCCACGAGACCCTTTGATACCTGGAACAGGAAGTGACACCTCAAGTCAAGGGGGATAATGCTCACATCAGCATCTAGTTATGATATACACTGCGTATACCAAACATTAAGAACACCTTCCAAATATTGAGTTGCACCCCCTTTGGACCTCAGAAAAGCCTAAATTCATCGAGGCATAGACTCTACAATACTAGCCCATGTTGACTCCAATGCTTCCCACAGTTGTGTCAAGTTGGCTGGATGTTCTTTGGGTAGTGGACCATTCTTGATACACATTGGAAACTGTTGAGCAAGAAAAACCCAGCAGCGTTGCAGTTCTTGACACACTCAAACCGGTGCCCCTGGCACCTACTACCATAACCCATTCAGAAAGGCACAACAATATTTTGAATGGTACACATACACAATCCGTGTCTCAAGTGTCTCAATGTTTAAAATCCTTCTTTAACCTGTCTCCTCCCCTTCATCTACATTGATTGAAGTGGATTTAATAAGTGACATCAATATGGGATGATAGCTTCCCCCTGGATTCACCTGGTCAGTCTATTTCATGGAAAGAGCAGGTGTTCCTAATGTTTGTATACTCAGTGTATTTCATTCCTCACTGCAAAACTGTAGTGTGACATCGCATCTTCATATCAACTATTCATTAGAAAATGACATGTGGACTGTGAGAGTCTGACCATATATGACCACTAACTCTATAAGTAGATCATTGCACAGAACATGACTCCACTGTGTATAATAACTTACCTTTGAACCCTGGCAGGCCAGAGTGTCCTGTAGGTCCTGGCACTCCGGGGTCACCCTGGTCTCCGGTGTTTCCCTCAGCGCCCTGACTACCAAACTCCCCCAGTGTCCCCTTCAGTCCTATGGGCCCTGGTGTGCCAGGGTCCCCCTGATCACCCCTGTTTCCGCTCAAACCTGGAAGAGACACATAAACCGTGTATTAGGTTCTATCTCTTCAAAGCAAACAGAAAGAAGTTAAGAAAGAGAAGTTAGTCAGTCATGTTTCTGACCTGGTTGTCCGGTGCTTCCTGTTGGTCCAGGGACACCAGCCAGTCCGGGTACACCTGGCCAGCCATACTTCCCAGCAGCTCCCGGTCCTCCTTGCTCCCCCTGCAGACCTGAAGGACCTACGTCACCCTTGAACCCAATCATACCAGGCATGCCACCCATCCCTAAGAGAGAAGGGCAGAGCGAGGGCATTACAATAACTATACAGTGCATTCGGAAAGTATTCAGACCCCTTGACTTTTTCCACATTTTATTACATTACAGCCTTATTCTAAAATGGATTAAATAGTTTTTCCCCCTCATCAATCTACACACACAATACCCCATAATGACAAAGTAAAAACAGGTTTTTAGATTTTTTTGCAAATGTATTAAAAATAAAAATAAAAAACAGAAATATAAAATCAAACTTTATTTGTCATATGCGCCGAATACAACAGGTGAAATGCTTATTTTACAAGCCCTTAACCAACAATGCTGTTCAAGAAAGAGTTAAGAAAATATTTACCAAATCAAGTAAAGTATATATATTTTTTTAAGTAACACAATAAAATAACAATAACGAGGCTATATACAGGGGGTACTGGTACCGAGTCAATGTGTTAGTCGAGGTCATTTGTACATGTAGGTAGGGGTAAAGTGACTATGCATAGATAATAAACAGCGAGTAGCAGCAGTGTAAAAACAAATAGGGGGGGTGTCAATGTAAATAGTCTGGGTGGCCATTTGATTAATTGTTCAGCAGTCGTATGGCTTTGGGGTAGAAGCTGCTAAGGAGCCTTTTGGTCCTAGACTTGGTGCTCCGGTACCGCTTGCCGTGTGGTAGTAGAGAGAACAGTCTATGACTTGGGTGACTTGAGTCTTTGACAATTTTTTGGGCTTTCCTCTGACATCGCCTAGTATATAGGTCCTAGATGGCAGGAAGCTTGGCCCCAGTGATGTACTGGGCCATACGCACTACCCTCTGTAGTGCGCCTTACGATCAGATGCCGAGCAGTTGCCATACAACCGGTCATGATGCTCTCGATGCTGCAGCCATAGATTTTTCTGAGGATCTGTGGACCCATGCCAAATCTCCTGAGGGGAAAAAGGTGTTGTCGTGCCCTCTTCCTAACTGTCTAGGTGTGTTTGGACCATGATAGTTCGTTGGTGATGTGGACACCAAGGAACTTGAAACTCTCGGCCCTGTCAATGTTAATGGGGGCCTGTTCGGCCCACCTTTTCCTGTAGTCCACGATCAGCCCCTTTTGTCTTGCTCACGTTGAGGGAGATGTTGTTGTCCTGGCACCACACTGCCAGTCCTCTGACCTCTCCTATAGGCTGTCTCATCGTTGTCGATAATCAGGCCTACCACTGTTG
Source organism: Salvelinus sp. IW2-2015 (assembly GCF_002910315.2). Classification (NCBI taxonomy): domain Eukaryota; kingdom Metazoa; phylum Chordata; class Actinopteri; order Salmoniformes; family Salmonidae; genus Salvelinus; species Salvelinus sp. IW2-2015. The sequence goes on along the minus strand of NC_036839.1, from coordinate 36,789,682 downwards.
TGTCGTCAGCAAACTTAATGATGGTGTTGGAGACGTGTTTGTCCACGCAGTCGTGGGTGAACAGGGAGTACAGGAGGGGACTAAGCACATACCCCAGAGGGGCTCCAGTCTTGAGGATCAGCGTGGCAGACGTGTTGTTGCCTACCCTTACCACCTGGGAGAGGCCCATCAGGAAGTCCAGGATCCAGTTGCAGAGGGAGGTGTTTAGTCTCAAAGTCTTTAGCATAGTGATGAGCTTTGTGGGTACTATGGTGTTGAACTCTGAGCTGTAGTCAATGAACAGCATTCTCACATAGGTGCTCCTTTTGTCCAGGTGGGAAAGGGCAGTGTGGAGTGTGATTGAGATTGCGTCATCTGTGGATCTGTTGGGGCGGTATGCAAATTCGAGTGGATTTAGGGTATCCGGGATGATGCTGTTGATGTGAGCCATGACCAGCCTTTCAAAGCACTTCATTGCTACCGACGTGAGTGCTACAGGGCGGTAATCATTTAGGCAGGTTACCTTCGCTTCCTTGGGCACAGGGACTATGGTGGTCTGCTTGAAACATCTAGGGGAGAGGTTGAAAATGTCAGTGAAGACACTTTCCAGTTGGTCCGCGCATGCTTTGAGTACACGTCATGGTAATCCGTCTGGCCCCGCGGCTTCGTGAATGTTGACCTGTTTAATGGTCTTGCTCACATCGGCTGCCGAGAGTGTTATCACATAGTCATCCGGAACAGCTGGTGCTCTCATGCATGCGTCAGTGTTGCTTGCCTCAAAGCAAGCATGAAAGGCATTTAGCTCGTCTGGTAGGCTCATGTCACTGGGCAGCCCGCGGCTGGGTTTCCCTTTGTGGTCCGTAATAGTTTTCAAGCCCTGCCACATCCGACGAGCGTCAGAGACGATGTAGTAGGATTCAATATACACTGCTCAAAAAAATAAAGGGAACACTTAAACAACACAATGTAACTCCAAGTCAATCACACTTCTGTGAAATCAAACTGTCCACTTAGGAAGCAACACTGATTGACAATACATTTCACATGCTGTTGTGCAAATGGAATAGACAACAGGTGGAAATTATAGCCAATTAGCAAGACACCCCCAATAAAGGAGTGGTTCTGCAGGTGGTGACCACAGACCACTTCTCAGTTCCTATGCTTCCTGGCTGATGTTTTGGTCACTTTGAATGCTGGCGGTGCTTTCACTCTAGTGGTAGCATGAGACGGAGCTCTACAACCCACACAAGTGGCTCAGGTAGTGCAGTCATCCAGGATGGCACATCAATGCGAGCTGTGGCAAGAAGGTTTGCTGTGTCTGTCAGCGTAGTGTCCAGAGCATGGAGGCGCTACCAGGAGACAGGCCAGTACATCAGGAGACGTGAGGGAGGCCGTAGGAGGGCAACAACCCAGCAGCAGGACCGCTACCTCCGCCTTTCAGCAGGAGGAGCACTGCCAGAGCCCTGCAAAATGACCTCCAGCAGGCCACAAATGTGCATGTGTCTGCTCAAAACGGTCAGAAACAGACTCCATGAGGGTGGTATGAGGGCCCGATGTCCACAGGTGGGGGTTGTGCTTACAGCCCAACACCGTGCAGGACGTTTGGCATTTGCCAGAGAACACCAAGAGTGGCAAATTCGCTCTTCACAGATGAAAGCAGGTTCACACTGAGCACGTGACAGAGTCTGAGACGCCGTGGAGAACGTTCTGCTGCCTGCAACATCCTCCAGCATGACCGGTTTGGTGGTGGGTCAGTCATGGTGTGGAGTGGCATTTCTTTGGGGCCGCACAGCCCTCCATGTGCTCGCCAGAGGTAGCCTGACTGCCATTAGGTACTGAGATGAGATCCTCAGACCCCTTGTGAGACCATATGCTGGTGCGGTTGGCCCTGGGTTCTCCTAATGCAAGACAATGCTAGACCTCATGTGGCTGGAGTGTGTCAGCAGTTCCTGCAAGAGGAAGGCATTGATGCTATGGACTGGCCCGCCCGTTCCCCAGACCTGAATCCAATTGAGCACATCTTGGACATCATGTCTCGCTCCATCCACCAACGCCACGTTGCACCACAGACTGTCCAGGAGTTGGCGGATGCTTTTAGTCCAGGTCTGGGAGGAGATCCCTCAGGAGACCATCCGCCACCTCATCAGGAGCATGCCCAGGCATTGTAGGGAGGTCATACAGGCACGTGGAGGGCCACACACACTACTGAGCCTCATTTTGACTTGTTTTAAGGACATTACATCAAAGTTGGATCAGCCTGTAGTGTGGTTTTCCACTTTAATTTTGAGAGTGACTCCAAATCCAGACCTCCATGGGTTGATAAATTTGATTTCCATGATAATTTTTGTGTGATTTTGTTAGCACATTCAACTATGTAAAGAAAAAGTATTTAATAAGAATATTTCATTCATTCAGATCTAGGATGTGTTATTTTAGTGTTCCCTTTATTTTTTTGAGCAGTGTATTTAAAAAATAATAATTTGTACCCCCTTATTTTTTATTTATTTTTATTTTTGTGGTATCCAATTGGTACAGTATTAGAGTCTTGTCTCATCTCTGCAACTCCCGTACGGACTCGGGAGAGGCGAAGTCGAGAGCTGTGCGTCCTCCGAAACACAACCCAGCCAAGCCGCACTGCTTCTTGACACAACGCTCGAGTAACCCGGAAGCCAGCCGCACCAATATGTCGGAGGAAACACCGTACACCTTGGCGACCGTGTCAGCGTGCATTGTGCACGGCCCGCAACAGGAGTCGCTAGAGCGCGATGGGACAAGAACATCCCTGCCGGCCAAACCCTCCCCTAACCCGGACGACGCTGGGCCAATTGTGCGCCGCCCCATGGGTCTCCCGGTTGCGGCCGGCTGCGAAAGAGCCTGGACTCGAACCAGGATCTCTAGTGGCACAGCTAGCACTGCGATGCAGTGCCTTAGACCACCGCGCCACTCGGGAGGCAGTAGAATTCAATCTTAATCCTATATTGACGCTTTGTCTGTTTGATGGTTCGTCTGAGGGAGTAGCAACATTTCTTATAAGAGATTGGATTAGTGTCCCGCTCCTTGAAAGAGGCAGCTCCAGCCTTTAGCTCGATGCGGATGTTTCCTGTAATCCATGGCTTCTGGTTGGGATATGTACGTACGGTCACTGTGGGGATGATGTCGTCGATGCACTTATTGATGAAGCCGGTGACTAAGGTGGTATACTCCTCAATGCCATTGGACGAATCCCGGAACATATTCCAGTCTGTGCTAGAAAAACAGTCCTGTAGCGTAGCATACGTGTCATCTGACCACTTCCGTATTGAGCGAGTCACTGGTACTTCCTGCTTTAGTTTTTGCTTGTAAGCAGGAATCAGGAGGATAGAATTATGGTCAGATTTGCCAAATGGAGGGCGGGGGAGAGCTTTGTATGCATCTCTGTGTGTGGAGTAAAGGTGGTCTAGACATGCTGGTAGAAATTAGGTAAATTGGATTTAAGTTTGTCTGCATTAAAGTCCCCGGCCACTAGGAGCGCCACTTATAGATGAGCATTTTCCTGTTTGCTTATGACCTTATACAGCTGATTGAGTGTGGGCTTAGTGCCAGCATTGGTTTGTAGTGGTAAATAGACGCTACGAAGAATATAGATGAGAACTGTCTTGGTAGATAGTGTGTTCTACAGCTTATCATAAGGTACTCTACCTCATGCGAGCAATACCTCAAGACTTCTTTAATATCAAACATCGCGCACCAGCTGTTATTGACAAAAAGCACACCTCAACCCCTCATCTTACCAGACGTAGCTTCTCTGTCCTGCCGATACATAGAAAATCCCGCCAGCTCTATATTATCCGTGTCGTCGTTCAGCCACAACTCGATGAAATATAAGATATTACAGTTTTTAATGTCCTGTTGTTAGGATAGTCTTGATCGTATATCATCCAGTTTGTTTTTCAATGATTGCACGTTGGCCAATAGAACGGATAGTAGTGGAGGTTTACTCACTCGCCTACAAATTCTCAGAATGCAGCCCCGACCTCTGTTTTTTTTCACGCAAATGATGGGGATTTGGGCCCGTTCCCGAGAAAGCAGTATATCCTTCGCGTCGGACTCATTAAATATAAAATCTTTGTCCAGTTCGAGGTGAGTAATCGCTGTTCTGATGTCCAGAAGTTGTTTTCGGTCATAAGAGACGGTAGCAGCAACATTATGTACAAAATAAGTAAAAAAACAAACACGAAAAAACTAACAAAATAGCACAGTTGGTTAGGAGCCCGTAAAACGGCAGCCATCCCCTCCAGTGCCATTCAGAGTATCACATTTAAATAAGTATTCAGACCATTTACTCAGTACTTTATTGAAGCACATTACAGCCTCGAGTATTCTTGTGTATGACGCTACAAGCTTGGCACACCTGTATTTGGGGAGTGTCTCCCATTCTTCTCTGCAGATCCTCTCAAGCTCTGTCAGGTTGGATGGGGAGCGTTGCTGCACAGCTATTTTCAGGTCTCTCCAGAGATATTCAATCAGGTTCAAGTCCGAGCTCTGGCTGGGCGACTCAAGAACAGTCAGAGACTTGTCCCGAAGCCACTCCTGCGTTGTCTTGGCTGTGTGTTTAGGGTCATTGTCCTGTTGGAAGGTAAACCTTAGCCCCAGTCTGAGGTCCTGACTAGTCTAAAGTCCCTGCAGCTGAAAAACATCCCCACAGCATGATGCTGCCACCAGCATTTTTTTAATTTGACCTTTATTTAACTAGGCAAGTCATTTAAGAACAAATTCTTATTTACAATGACGGCCTACCAGGGAACAGTGGGTTAACTGCCTGTTCAGGGGCAGAACGACAGATTTTTACCTTCTCAGCTCGGGGATTCGTTCCAGCAACCTTTCGGTTACTGGCCCAATGCTCTAACCACTAGGCTACCTGCCGACCCGAAGAATGCTTCACCGTAGGGATGGTGCCAGGTTTCTCCAGACGTAACGCTTGGCATTGAGGCAAAAGAGTTCATTCTTGGTTTCATCAACCAGAGAATCTTTTTTCTCATCGTCTGAGAGTCCTTTAGGTGCCTTTTGGCAAACTCCAAGTGGGCTGTCATGTGCCTTTTACTGAGGAGTGGCTTCCGTCTGGCCACTCTACCATAAAGGCCTGTTTGGTGGAATGCTGCAGAGATGGTTGTCCTTCTGGAAGGTTCTCCCATCTCCGCAGAGGAACTCTGGAGCTCTTTCAGAGTGACCATCGGGTTCTTGGTCACCTCCCTGACCAAGGCCCTTCTCCCCCCGATTGCTCAGTTTGGCTGGGTGGCCAGCTCTAGGAAGAGTCTTGGTGGTTCCAAACTTCTTCCATTTAAGAATGATGGAGGCCACTGTGTTCTTGGGATCTTCAATGCTGCAGACATGTTTTGCTACCTTTCCCCAGATCTGTGCCTTGACACAATCCTGTCTTGGAGCTCTACTGACAATTCCTTCGACCTCATGGCTTTATTTTTGCTCTGACATGCACTGTCAACTGTGGGATCTTATATAGACAGGTGTGTGCCTTCAAATCTGTCCAATCAATTAAATTTACCACAGGTGGGCTCATTCAAGTTGTAGAAACATCTCAAGGAGGATCAATGGAAACAGGATGCACCCTGAGCTCAAATTTTTAGTCTCAGCAAAGGGTCTGAATACTTATGTAAACAATGTATTTCTGTTTTTATTTTGAATACATTTGCCAAAAATTCTAAAAACCTGTTTTTGCTTTGTCATTAAGAGGTATTATGTGTAGACTGATGAGGCAAAAACATTTTAAAATCAATTTTAGAGTAATGCTGTAAAGTAACAAAATTGTGGGAAAATGGAAAGGGTCTGAATACTTTCCAAATGCACTCTTGAAAAGGTGGAGAAATTTGTAGTTTTTCATCTTGCAGGTTTGTTATGGTATTAATACCCACCTGGGTAGCCCTCGTTTCCAGGCTCTCCGCTGAACCCTTTAGGTCCCTGCTCTCCAGGAAGACCCACTTCTCCAGGTTGTCCGGTCGACGCTCCCCAGATCTCCCCGTGAGGTCCTTCTCTCCTGGCTCCCCGTTCCGACCCTGTTGACCTGGCAGACCTTGGGTTCCAGAATTACTTTGAGCCGGGCTGACCCAAGTCTCCATGGAAACCCCTAGAACCTGGGCGAGAGGACCAGACCATTAGAACTACCACAGTATTAAAGTACTAGGGGCGGATTCCGACCAATATTAAGTGTGTGTAAATGTAATTCCTTCTTATGCACTTTTCTCTCTATGTGTATTCTGACCTAGAACTTAAGCATGAGAATAGCATGCTATTCACCAGCTATCGTTTGGGTTGGTGATCGAATAAATGAAGGTGTGGTGTAGGTGTGTCTACAGATACTCGGACCTTGACTTCATTCCGTAATAATTGCACCCACGTTCACGGACGAGGAAACCATGATAAAGTCTAGCGAACCTACCTGTTCCAAGTGGGAAAAGCATCTACTTTCTTCCTATAGAAATAACACCGCTAACCATGCACTGTCATTTACAACTTGATAAGAGCTATTGATAAGAGTTAGGTAAATGAGTAATCCATTTGGATAGGGAATTTAAATAATAAATTACACTTGTTTTAGATCTGTTTTACCTTTAATTTCTGGAGACAAATGTGAACAGTGCATATAGAAACGTAACGTATACACAACATTCAACTTTCCACAGTAAAGTTTATTAAATGTGTGCCATTATGCAGCATTAAATTGTACAGCCTTTTAACTTGCAGGGATGGGCACTCTCGAATGTCTAAATTATAGGCTACCCCGACTTTCTCTGTTTCCTATTTCTATCATGTTAAATATTAGTCACTATCAGTATCAACTATCAGTAGGCCTAATAACCACAAATATTCACTGCCAATTTACTGTTAGTTCCCTCCAATTGGTATACATTATCATTCCATTTAATTTCATTGTTTCGTTTACCTTCATTTGCTCTCTGTAAATTGCCGTCACGGCCGTATGGTTGTTGCTGAGAATCATTAGTAACAGCTGATAATATATATTTTTTAAAGACATGTATGCCAATTAAATCATTATGGAGCGCAGACCAAGCCGTAACAGTTTGAACCCCGATGGTTAGTGCAGGCAATAGAGGAGGGTACAGCCTACTAATTTACAGTATTCTCCCTATTATAATTTGATGTACACTAATCTTCCAACATTACTATGGGTTGAACAACTGAATATGGCAACTTTCAGAACCACTGTATTTTTGATTCATCAATATATTTTGTGCATAAAGTCTCTCCAAACCTGTCTTTTTATGATTCATAAATACTTTCCTAACCCTAAATACCCTACAAGATCAGAGTATTTTAAAATGTACCAATTGGTGCTGAAACGGAGAAGAAATGCAAAATATATTTTTTTTAAGATGGATTTTTTCTATTGATCCCTATATTTCTGAACCCATTTTTTTCAATATATTCTCGCAAATCTGTCGATTCCGGTACAACCATACTTAAAGGGATGGTTAAAAATGTACTGAAAACCTATTGAATGAAACATCCACCAGAAAATCTGTTGGCCCACAAATGGGAGGGGTTTTCAGCAGTTTAAAAAATGTATTCAGAGAGCAAAAGGTTAGGCACACCTACAGAGCACGTACGTGACTGAATAATGTATGTCTGAATACCAAATACTGAGAATGCGTAGGAAGAAGGCGCAAATGTTCAAGCCTGAATCGGTCGCTAGGCTACTGGAACGAATTGCAAAAATCTCTGAAAGTTTGGAATTTTATCTCCCTCAACAACTTTAAAAATCTGCTATCCGAGAGCTAACCGATCGCTGCAGCTGTACATAGTCCATCTGTAAACTACCCACCAATTTACCTACCTCACCCCCATACTGCTTTTATTTATTTACTTTTCTGCTCTTTTGCACACCAGTATCTCTTCTTGCACATGATCATCTGATGATTTATCACTCCAGTGTTAATCTCTAAATTGTAATTATTCGATTTATTGCCTACCTATGCCTTTTGCACACATTGTCATATAGATTATCTTTTTTTCTACCATGTTATTGACTTGTTTATTGTTTACTCCATGTGTAACTCTGTGTTGTCTGTTCACACTGCTATGCTTTATCTTGGCCAGGTCGCAGTTGCAAATGATTACTTGTTCTCAACTAGCCTACCTGGTTAAATAAAGGTGAAATAAAATAAAAAAATAAAATAAAACTGCATCCATTACAAGTGGGAGTAAATGTACCTGTGATCTGTTCTGATGCTATGTGTATAATACACGCTCTAGAATGCCCTTCAAGCCAATCAGAAATTAGTATTCAACAATGCCATGGTATTTACACAGGCAGCCCAATTCTGATCTTTTTTCCAGTAAATGGTCTTTTGACCAATCAGATCAGCTCTTTCGCCATTGTAAACACAGCCTAGTATAACAGTTAAAGCAGCAAAATCATCACCTGGATATCCAGGTGACCCTCCTCTGCCTTGATCTCCTATCTCTCCTTTGGCCCCGTTATCTCCAAGTAGACCTGTTGATCCTTTTTGACCTGGGAGACCTGAAGCACAGACAAAAGGACATACAATTTGGATCTTGACAGGAAAAAAACAGGGCATATGACACATTTTCTGTTTTCCATTCTAAAAGCTAAAAGCTTACCTAGGAAACCTTCTAACCCGTGGGGTCCTGGTGGTCCTGGCATACCGGGTGGTCCGGGTATGGCATCGCAATCACCTGAGTAAAAAAATAACACAGAGATTGTATCAACAATTACTAGAAGAACGGTTCTCACAGCAGCCATTTTGGATCTGCTGCTTCACTGCTCTACTGCACACTTCAGTGGTTTTGCCTGCTTTTTGCATTGGTTCGACAATACAGTTGCTCAGTGTGGATTGTGAATCAGAGCATAGAAGAAAAAAAAATAACATACATATTAGCCAACTAACCGAAGATGAGACTATGAGGGGAGAAACCAGTTACAAAAACACCATTAAAAAACCTGCATTTAACTCTAACTCTATACACAGTGACTGGAAGCTAACCTAAGACACAAAGGCTATGGAAGCAAAGCACCAGTCGTGAAGGAGAGTAACTTGATCAAAATGCTGTTAGTCCAGCTACCTGTGATGTCATTCTGTTCTCCATCTCCTCTCGGACTACATCCAGACACTCCTTTCAATGGCAATGAGAGAGAGATTGGAGAGAGAGAGATAGAAAGAAAAAGAGATGCATTCGAAATAAGGGTTAGAAAAAGTTCAAGCATGATCTCAAACATTTACTGTTGTGGCTGGATTGAGGGATGCAGACGGACTGCATCAGGAAAGATGAAGGTGGAAGAATCATTTTGATCATGGACACAAGGGTATAAGAACTTCTCACACACCCCCATTCATGACAAGGCCTTGGAGTCCACAACTGCAACTAGTCTTTCTGTTGTTCCCACAAATAGCGGAAGTGGAAAGAGATAAAAGGAGAGAGAGAGAGAGAGAGAGAGAGAGAGAGAGAGAGAGAGAGAGAGAGAGAGAGAGAGAGAGAGAGAGAGAGAGAGAGAAAGAGAGTGTGTGTGTGGTTTAAAGGAGGATATCCCAGGAGAGAGAGAGAGAGAGAGTGTGTGGTTTAAAGGAGGATATCCCGGGAGAGAGNGAGAGAGAGAGAGAGAGAGAGAGAGAGAGAGAGAGAGAGAGAGAGAGAGAGAGAGAGAGACAGACAGACAGACAGAAGGAGTCAGAGTGACTGGGAAAGAGAGAGAGAAAGACAGAAGAGGGAGAGGGTAACACACCTGGATCTCCAGCTCGACCTTCGATACCAGCATGACCCCGCTCCCCATCATCGCCTTGCAACCCTCGGACCCCTTTAGTGGCACCTAGAACCCGTCCTGGTTCTCCCATCTGTCCCAACAACCCAGGCAGACCCGGCCGGCCCTGATAACCTTTTTCTCCAGTGAGCCCAGCAGGTGCATCTCCCTAGAACAGAGAACACAGGATACATATATTCAGAACATATCCCTCAGTGTTATGCTAAAGATCTACACAGCTGCATTGCCTTAAACAGCTATTATTATCAATACAAAAATAAAGTAGATATCTAGTGCTTATGTTTTAATTCAGTATATTCAGTATATCTGAATGTAAGTGGTGACACTGTGAGGTGGGAAAGAGAGACTGTACAGTCTTAGAAAAAAGGGTTCCAAAGGGGTTCTTTGGCTGTCCCATAGGAACACCCTTTTTGGTTCCAGGTAGAACCCTTTTTGGTTCCAGTTAGAACCCTTTTGGTTTCCTTCTGTGCAAAGGGTTCTACATGGAACCCAAAATTATTCTTCAAAAGGCTCTCCTATGGCGACAGCCAAAGAACACTTTTAGGTTCTAGATAGCGCGTTTCTTTCGATGAGTGTAGGGAGTTCTTACTGAAGGACCACGATTCCCAGGGAGTCCATTGATCCCAATGGGCCCAGGGAAGCCCTGCATTCCTGGGTCACCTGTCGCACCTGGGTCTCCTGGGTCGCCGGCATATCCTGTAGAGTTCCCACACAAACACACTAGTTTACACATACACTTACACCAGTGGAGGCTGATGAGGGGAGGACAGCTCATAATAATGGCTGGAATGGTTCAAATGGAATGGTATCAAACATGGAAACCATGGAAACCATGTGTTTGATGTATCTGATACCATTCCACCTATTCCGCTCCAGTTATTAACTTCTTTCAGCTAGGGGGCAGAATTTTTATGTTAGGAAAAATAACGTTCCCAAGGTAAACTGACTATTTCTCAGGTCCAGATGCTAGAATATGCATATAATTGACAGATTAGGATAGAAAACACTCTAAAGTTTCCAAAACTGTCAAAATATTGTCTGTGAGTATAACAGAACTGATTTTGCAGGCGAAAACCTGAGGAAATCCAACCCGGAAGTGCCTTTTATTTGGAAAAATCCCTGTTCTGTTGCCTGCCCCTCCTCCATTTAAAGGGGTATCAACCAGATTCCTTTTCCAATGGCTTCCTCAGGCTGTGACCAGGCTTTAGACATAGTTTCAAGCTTTTATTTTGAAAACATGAGCGAGATTTTTCAAAACGAGTCAGGTGTCCTTTGATTAGTTCCTCGGCGCCGAGAGATGTATGCTCGACATTTTCTTTCTCTGTAGTATTGAATACGGTTACCGTATCCGGTTGAAATATTATCGCATTATGTATTTAAAAAACAACCTGAGGATTGATTATAAAAAACGTTTGACATGTTTCTACGAACCATTACGGACTTTTTGGAATTTTCGTCTGGCCTTTCAGGACCGGGAACCGAGCCTTGGTTTTCTGAACATAACGCGCAAACCACAAATGGGCGTTTTTGGTTATAAAACTAATCTTTATCGAACAAAAATAACATTATTGTGTAACTGGGAGTCTCGTGGAGTGCAAACATCCGAATATTATCAAAGGTAAGCGATTCATTTTATTGCTTTTCTGGACTTTCGTGGACCAAGCTAATTTGAGGCTAGCTGTTCTTACTGTTTTGTCTATGTGATTGATAAACTCACAAATGCTTGGATTGGCTTCGCTGTAAAGCATATTTTCAAAAAATCTGACACGAAGGTGGATTAACAACAAGCGAAGCTGTGTTTTTGGTATATTTCACTTGTGATTTCATGATTATAAATATTTTAGTATTATTTTTGAATTGGCGCTCTGCAATTCAGCGGTTGTTTACGAAAATGATCCCGCTAAAAGGGATCCGTGCGGCAAGAAAGTTAACACGAGCCCGTTCCTCCACAATTAAGTGCCACCAACCTCCCGTGACTTACATGCATATGGTGTGTCACACTACACCACTGTATAAAGGGTGTACAAGTGTGTGAAAAGAAAGTGAATAAGAATATACTTCACCTTTCTCTTTGGCCTGAATTAACTCGCCCTTCCTGCCCTTTGGACCCTGTTGTCCTGTGGGCACCAGGGAACCCCTGAGGAGGAGGGAGAGAGGGGGCATAGAGTAAGGGATTAGGAAGCCAGTTAGAGAATTTGATGGACAAGTTAAGAAAGACAAGGGTGTTTATGATGAATGTTGCCCTATTGTAAGTTTCAAGTTTTATTAGTTGTATGTACGGGATACACATGCTATACACCGTCCAAAGAAATGTTTACTTGCAGGTTCCTTCTCGACAACAAGAAATAAACGAACATAGAGTAAATGCCTCACTAGCATAGAATAAACATTTAGCATAAGTATAAGACAAAAAATACACAATTTATAGTCCAATATTTACATGTTTTGAGGAAGAAGGATTGGGGGCAAGTGTTAAATTGTGGAGTATTTAGCAATCATAATAAGTCTGGTAGCAGCAGGTGGGTGTCAGCAGCAGTGTGTGGTGTGTGTGTGTGTGTGTGGGTGTGTGTGTGGTTGTGTGTGTGTGTGTGTGTGGTGGTTTGTGTGTGTGTGTGTGTGTGTGTGTGTGTGTGTGTGTGGCATTAATGTATATGTGCGTAGGTCTGTGTGTGTGGGTGTGTGAATGTAGTGAGTGAGTGAGTGAGTGAGTGAGTGAGTGAGTGAGTGGTGTGTGAGTGACTGAGTGAGTGAGGAGTGAGTGAGTGAGTGTGGTGTGTGTGTGTGTGTGTGTGTGTGTGTGTGTTTGTGTGTAGCATTAATGTATATGTGCTATATGTCTGTGTGTGTGGGTGTGTGAGTGAGTGCATATTTGTTGTGAGGTAGATGTTGTCAAGCTAAGGTGGTGTTAGTTGTTCTTACAGGCAGTCCGATGACACCTCGGGGTCCTGGATCTCCTGACTCTCCCTGCCGACCAACCTCGCCACTCATTCCAGGGTCGCCTTGGCTACCAGCAGGGCCGGGCAGGCCCGGAGGGGAATGCACAATGTTGCACTCGCACAACCCATGATCACCTAAGACACACACATTCCGATCAGCTATACTGTAACACATAACGTGATCATAGTGCAGAAATGCACATTACGTTGTGAACACGCACCTTTCAGTCCTTTTCTTCCCGCAGAGCCTGGCCGCCCTCTCTGCCCTGAAAATCCCCTGTAGAAGTCCGCCCCTGCTGATATTAAGACATACACACACTCCACAACAATCCTTAAAGTAACTGTCCCGTAAAAATCTTACTTTTAAAAGTTAATATTCTGTCAACTCCCAAATCATTTTGTTGACTATACTTGTATTTGTGGCCAAAGTATGAATTGGAGAGAAAAAAAMCCATTTAGAAACGCCACCTCAAACATGTATCTCAAGCAGACCATTTAAAAAATGCTTGCTATTTCCTCATAGAACATGATGTCGGCTGAGCTAGCCAATCAGCGGTCTACCCGCATTCATATTTTTATTGACTGGAATACACCCACATCATTCAAACACAGGAAAGCTTTTTAACATACTTAATAAAAATGTTTTATGTTATATTGTAATTAATGATATGTCATCTTTCACAGAAATCTGGAAACACTGGACAGTTACTTTAAATATCAACATTTTAATAAAATATCAACATTAATCTCTTTCATGTCCACACTCACATGATCCTGGTGGTCCGGGTGGGCCCCCGAGCCCAGGCAGGCCATTGATACCTGGGGGTCCGGGGCTGAGGGCAGGGATACCTAGCTCTCCTGGTGCGCCCATCTCTCCCTTTACCCCCGGCTCTCCGAACGGACCCCACAGATCCACCACTGTTGGAACATAGAAGATGAGGGAGATAGGAGAGGATGAATGATTACTGAGGAAACCAAACGTTTGAAAAACACAAAACACAACTACACCATACATCATCTTGTTTTAAGACTTGTTAACAATAGAGTTTAAAAAATTGTTATTCTAACATTATAGTAAGTGCAATAGACAAATCTACTAGCTAAGTAACACTACGGATCACTGACTGGATAAGTGAGGGTTTGGCACTGACCTTGTTGTTGATCATGATCCTTCCTGGCAGGAGGTCCAGCGCGTCCTGGAAGACCTTTCTCCCCCTGCAGACCCCTCTGGCCCTGGGGACCCAGCTGTCCAGGAGGACCAGGGGGACCAACTACACCACCCACCCCAACCCCAAAATGGACACCAATCAATATCTATATAACAATCAATGTTATAACAATATAACAGTAAGGAACATAATATAAAAACTCCCATATTCAATGAAAGGTTGACTACCTGGAGTAAGACAATACTGTATATTGATAGACTTGTTGAGAGTGTAGCTGATTGACTTGAATGAAAATTGACTCGTTGATAGAAACATGATTGATGATTTGATTGGTTAATCATACCTCTGTCCCGCCCTCCTGAGGGACCATCATCATAAATCAGCTCCCCTGGTTCTCCTCTGGCACCCTAAAGGCCACAACACCCATCTGTTAAAACCTACTATATAGTTTCTGTGTGTAAGGATTTGAATGAACGTTTATAATGGACTAGTGTCTCAAAGCTCAAAACAGTGTTTTGATGTGAGTATTAACTGTAGGACCACCTTTTGACCATCTCTGCCCATCAGTCCTGGTTCTCCCAGGTCCCCCTGGAGACAGAGAGAAAGGAATTGAGGAAGAGAGGAAGGCGTGAGGGACGGGAGGAAGGCGAGGAAAGAGAGAGAGGAGGAGAGAGGAGACGGAGATGGAGAGCAGAGAGAGAGAAGGAGGGAGAGAGAGAGAGAGAGAGAGAGGAGAGATGAATAGAGAAGAGAGAGAGAGAGAGATGACATAGAGGAGAGAGTTAGAGAGAGAGAGAGAAAGAGAGAGGAGAGAGAGAGAAAGAGAGAGGAGAGAAGAGAGAGAGAGAGAGATGAGACGAGAGAGATATGATAGAGAGGGGGAGGGAAGGGGGATAGTTAGACAAAGTGTTCAACACCACCATCAAGAGGAAAAAAGATGCAACTGCAACACCTATATTGGCCCCTACAAACCTATGCATAGACCAAACATTCTAGTGTAATTATATCAGTGGAGGCTGATGAGGGGAGGATGGTTCATAATAATATCTGGAACTGTCTGTTATGGCTGGAATGGAGTGAATGGAATCAAATGACTTTGTTTGATACCATTCCATTCCAGGCATTATTATGAGCCGTCCTACCCTCAGCAGCCTCCACTTAATTATATAGAGGTCTTGGCATTGTTTGGCTACACACTCATACCCTCAGTCCTTGCTCTCCATCCCGACCAGCGATGCCCTGAAAGAACACACATAAACATTCAACAGGTCAGTATGTCACAAGCAGTGACAGGGGGCAGGTTAATATGTTTATGTGCAATGCATACAGTATAATGTATGTATAATATTTGTATGATACTAACCCGTTGTCCAGGCATCCCTATAACACCAGTCTCTCCTTTGTTGTCAGCCTGATAAGAAACAGATAACATAGATGAGTTAGTCAACAATAATGTACAGTGCTAACATGTCCCATTGTGACTACACATGTTAGGATGAAGCATGGTGTTATAAAGACCACAGGAGAAGGTCACTTACCTCAGGACCAGTATCACCTTTCAACCCTTTCTCACCCTTTATGCCCTGGAGTCAGAGCAGTGATTCAGTCAACACACAATCAAAATCACTGGGAAAACATCCATATTAATTGTATGTTTTTGAACATATTAAAGTGGAGTGTGGAGCTGTACTGACATTGGGTCCAGTAAATGGACCGATCTGGGAATGGGTGGAGTTCCCTTGGGGACCAGGCTTTCCAGCGTCACCCTGTGGACAGAGAGGGAAGTGCAGTGAGAAAATTACAGCAGAGATGAGGACAGCATTGACAAATCATTATTTTTTGTAGTCAAACACATGAAGTGCTGGGCAGTAGAAACTATATACAAATCTAATAAAAGTGCCTGTAGCCACTCACAGGTTCTCCTTTGACCCCTTTCAACACTTTGGTCATGGTGCCCTGAGCAGGAAACACACCAGGTTAAAACATCCTTAGAATTCCGTTTATCTCATTCACTAGCTGTGTACGAGAGATGAAACATAGACCTTACCTTTGGCCCAGGAAGACCAGGATACCCTTGTGGGCCCTGAGACAAACCAGAAGAATGATTAGGTATCTAGTACAGAGTATGTCACAGAAGGTTGTATATGGTATAAGGTACAGCAATGCATTCACACGCATGCACACACTAAACACACACACACCACTAACCTGTGGTCCCGGGAGTCCTCTGTAGCCAGACCGACCTGGGTAACCCTGAGGACCCTGAGAGAGAGAACGTCAGAGTGCAATGCAATTTATAACATGTAGTATATCAATAGTATAATATGCTGGCTATCTTGTACCATAACGTTAAAGTGACAGGGAAAGGCGACGGCGTCATAATCAAATCAAATGTTATTTGTCACATGCACCGAATACCGTGAAATGCTTACTTACAAGCCCTTAACCAAAAGTGCAGTTCAAGAAATATAGTTAAGAAAATAATTACTAAATAAAATAAAGTTAAAATTATACGTAACACAGTAGAATTACATAACAATTACGAGGCTATATACAGGGGGCCTGGTACCAAGTAAATGTGCAGGGGTACAGGTTTATTCGAGGTCATATGTACATGTAGGTAGGGGTACAGGTTAGTAGAGGTAATGTGTACATGTAGGTAGGGGTACAGGTTAGTTGAGGTAATGTGTACATGTAGGTAGGGTCTAACCTGTACCCCTACCTACATGTCACATTACCTCAACTAACCTGTACCCTACCTACTGACACATTACCTCAACTAACCTGTACCCCTACCTACATGTACACATTACCTCAACTAACCTGTACCCCTACCTACATGTCACATTACCTCAACTAACCTGTACCCTACCTACATGCACACATTACCTCAACTAACCTGTACCCCTACCTACATGTACACATTACCTCAACTAACCTGTACCCCTACCTACATGTACACATTACCTCAATAACCTGTACCCCTACCTACATGTACACATTACCTCAACTAACCTGTACCCCTACCTACATGTACACATACCTTCGACTAACCTGTACCCCTACCTACATGTACACATTACCTCAACTACCTGTACCCCTACCTACATGTACACATTACCTCAACTAACCTGTCCCCTACCTACATGTACACAATTACCTCAACTAACCTGTACCCACCTACATGTACACATTACCTCAACTAACCTGTACCCCTACCTACATGTACACTTACCTCACTAACCTGTACCCCTACCTACATGTACACATTACCTCAACTAACCTGTACCCTACCACATGTACCATTACCTCAACTAACTGTACCCCTACTACATGTACACATTACCTCAACTAACCTGTACCCCTACCTACATGTACACATTACCTCAACTAACCTGTACCCCTACCTACATGTACACAATTACCTCAACTAACCTGTACCCCTACCTACATGTACACATTACCTCTAACTAACTGTACCCCTACCTACATGTACACATTACTCAATAACCTGTACCTACCTACATGCACCATTACCTCAACTAACCTGTACCCTACCTACATGTACACATTACTAACTAAACTGTACCCCTACCTACATGTACACATCAACTCAACTAACTGTACCTACCTACATGTACACATTACCTCAACTAACCTGTACCCCTACCTACATGTACACATTACCTCTACTA
>NC_036839.1:36747404-36772088 GCF_002910315.2 Salvelinus sp. IW2-2015 | reverse complement strand
TACTCCTCCCCCCCCATTCCCTTTGGTATACGTTATGTAGCTTTAAGCAGCAGGCCACTCAATCTAGTGATGGCTGTTTTAAACAGGTCTGTAGCCTTTGAAAGATAGGAAGCGTATTGTTTTCAGCTCTTGGTCCCAGGCCTTTGTGATACACCTTGTACTACCGCCTTCTTATAGATCTCATAGAAGATGGTATATACGGCCGTAAGTGTTTGAGAAAAGCAAACCAGGGCCAGTTTGCAACGTGGACTGCGTGTTAGCTTTAACACGTTATGAATAAAACTAATACTTTTACCGTTAAGATAGTTGTCCATTGCATAGTATTTTTGTAGTGACCTTGCTCAGAGGCCGAGCAATTATGCCTACGAGCAGTATGCAACCAGTCAGGATGGCTCTCGAGTTGCAGCTGTAGAACCTTTTGAAGATCTCAGGACCATGCCAAATCTCTTTAGTTTCCTGAGGGGGAATAGGCTTATGTGTGCGTTTTTCACGATCTGTTCTTGGTGTGGTTGGACCATTTCTAGTTGTTGTTGATTGGACACCAAGGAACTTGAAGGCTCTCAACTGCTCCACTACAGCCACTGTTTGATTGAGAATGGAGGCGTGCTCGGTGCCCTTTTCCTGTAGTCCACAATCATCTCCTTAGTCTTGGTTACGTTGAGGGATAAGGTCAGCAGTAATTTCTGGCCGACCACCATGCTCAGGTCTCTGACCTCCCTCCCTATATTGCTGTCTACATCGTTGCGGTGATCAGCCTACCACTGTTGTGGCGGTATGCTAACTTAAGATGTGTTGGAGTCGTGCCTGGCATCAGGGGTGAACCACGGAGGGAAGTACAGGAGTGGGACTGAGCAACACACCCCTATGGAGCTCCGTTTAAGAGCATCAGCGTGGCAAGATGTGTTCTACCTACCCTGATCAGGAAGTCCCGGATCCAGTTGCAGAGGGAGGGTGTTTAAGTCCCAGGGATCCTTAGTTAATGATGAGCTTTGAGGGTACTATGGTGTGGTTGATACGCTGAGGCTGTAGTCCAAATAGGTGAAGGTGGGAAAAGGGAATGTGGAGGTGCAGATAAGATGCTTCATCTGTGGATTCTTGTATGCAAGATTGGAGTGGTTTGATTAAACTTCTTTCTTTATTTTTCTCTTTTTAATTGTGTGACCATCCCCCTCTCCTCCTCGCTTTCTCTCTCTCTCTACTGCTTCTCTCTCTCGAGTTTCTCTCTCTCTCTCTCTCCTCTGGCTCCGGTTCTCTCTCTTTCTTGCCTCTGCCCGACTTAATGGAAATAATAAATCTCTTCTTCTGTTCTGCTCATGCTCGTCTCTCTCTCTCCGGTCCCCCATTACCATACTAGTTCCCCCTCCTTCAAAACACTCTTATGGCTCCGGTTCCCATCATGTCGGTGCACATTAGTCTACCGGGTCTTACTGTACATTTTAGGCAGTTGTCTGCCTTTTTTCTCTGCGCACAGCTTGGGGTACTCCACTGGGTGTCCTGTCTCTGACAACATTTGTTTTATTCACTCCGGACTCCATTCCAATTCCTAGGCGTCCATGTTGAAAAGTCTAGTGAAAGACACCGCAGCTTGCGTCCCAGCACTTGCCCCGGTAGCCACAACGCCCATCCTTGTAATTCCGTTGGCCCCGGAGCCCTTGTTGCATGTTGATCTGTTTTAAACGTCGTACTCACGTCCCTCCGGCTACTTGCCACCTGTCCTGCTGAGAGTTGACCATTTATCTTCTTATAGACTCTCCTTCGCTCGCACCCTTCCTTTTTGCTACTTATCCTTTCCCCGTCACTTTGTATCCTGTGCCTCAATCTCCCCACTCCTTACATCGCACCAGACTTAGCCTGCCTGGTACCCCGCGCGACGTACCTATCGACTGTCGATGTCTGCGATTCTAACATTTCTGCTCCTGAAGTTTCAGTTGCCCAGGGTCCGTATGTAAATCTTTTCCCGATCATGGTACCACACACGTCGCCATTCGCCTCTCCATCGGTCTCTGCCTTCGCCGCCTCATTAGTGGTTATTGCAGGAGATGGAGTGGCCGGGTCACTACTTTCCGCACGCGAACCCCACAAAAAGAGCCACTTGTGACGCTCCACTCCCCTTCCTACCCGCTTATCGGCCCCCATCGAAGCTACGAGCACAGTTAAGTCATTTAGCTCATCTTTCCTGATCGCCATTCTCCCGTGCTCACTGGTGCAGCTCCTTGCTTTTTGTTCTTCCTTCGTAGCTTCCTGCTCAATCGTCTAAGCTTTCTCTCGATTCTTACTACTCATCTTCTCATCCTTCTACTCTCTCTCTCTCTCCTCTCTCCATTCCCTCTCAGTCTCCTCATCGTCTCTCTTCTCTCTTCTCCTCCTCCCTCTCTCTCTTCTTCGTCTTCTCCCTCTCTCTACCTACTCGTCTTCTCGTCCTCTCTCTCTCTCTCGTCCTCTATCTCTCCATTCTCTCTTTCTTGCTCTCTCCGTCTCTCTCTCTCTCGTTTCTCTCTCTCTCTCTCTGTGTCGTTCTTCTCTTTTCGCTTCTCGTCTTCATCTCTCTCTCCTCTCTCTGCTCCTCTCTCTCTATCACTCCTCTCTTTCGTCCTCTCTTTTCTCTCTCTCCCTCTCTATCACTATGGTGTCAAGGCGAGGGGGGAAGGGAACAGAGGGGACACTCTGGAGCTGAGTGTGTTTCAAATGGAGCGCTTCCGAGGTGAGAGTGACAGAGAGGCTGGAGCGAACTGTGGAAAGATCTGATATGTATTAATAAAAGTACACTTGTACGCTTTAACGCTTAGTACCTCTGTCGTGCATATAGGCTGTTTATGGACCATCATGTCATTTGAAGCTGGTATTAAATTCAGCTGCCAAATCCAAAATGGATAAAATGTACCACCAGACCGATAAGATGAACAAATCTTGAGATGCCATTGAGCAACACTTAAGCTATTTGCCCAGGGGCACTATACTTAGTATGGCTGACCTCTGTTCTAAAAAAGACATTTCACTGACACCATATGCCAGTGTACGTTCGACCGTACTTTCGCATATGGCACCGACTTGGTATGACGTCTCAGTGAGAGTATGTCAGGAACTGTACGTGCTCGCAAGGCAGACGGTCCCGGGAGGAATGTCATCGCTAAGCAAGTAGTGTGAATCCTTATACACCTGATGCCTGTAATCCCTGATCTTACAGTTGCGCGTCAGATCTACGCTGGGTGCGCTGTTGAGTGTAAGTTTTGGGGTATTGTAGCACATGGGGATGTGTCGCACTTGCTCCTGCAGGTCCTTGAAGTGTACACTTGCTCAGTGATAGCTAGCTTTAATGTGTGCGCCGACTGGAGTTAACAGTTCAGAATTCAGAATATGTAATGTATTTCGACTAGTTTTTGATGGTTTTCGACTAGAGCTTCATCTCGTGTTTCCACAAGCAGTAACAGATTCGTCGTATGAGAATTGCCATGTATGGCCGAATCAGAGAATGTACTCGCAAGGCAAGAGTTCGATGACAGTCGACAACTTTTACACACTAATAATGTACTCATGATATATATACAAACAAACAACTCCTATTCTGGGTACATGAGTAGTGGTGTGACTTTTCTTAAAAGGAAGTTCAGGGCGCACGAATATCCTTCTGGTTAGTTTGTGAGGTAATTAACATTGATGCTGTATCACTGTTTCATCTAATCTCGGTATTCAATCTTGTGCGATCACTATACATATACACATGACCCGAATAACCTTCATTGTACCCTATTCTACTTACATGACTAACTGTCCTTCATACTTAACCTGTACCCTACCTACAGTCACATACCCCGACAACTGTACCCCACTACATTACACTTTACCTTACATAACCTGTACCCCTACCTAACAGGTGTTGCCACATCCTTCTAACTAACCTGAGCCCATTACCTATATGACAAACATTACCTCAACTACACCTGTACTCTACCTACATGTACCACATTACCTCACTGTAATCTGACCCTACCTACATGTACAAATTACCTAATCTAACCTTCGCCCTAGCCTTACTGTTACAACATTACCTCAATAACCTGTACCGCACCTACCAGCAGCACAACCTACACCCTTACCTAACCCTAGCACTCTTATCCTCTGTACTACCAAACCTCTTACCCCTACCTACATGTACACATACCTCAACTAACCTGTACCCCTACCTACATGTACACATTACCTCAACTAACCTGTACCCCTACCTACATGTACACATACCTCAGACTAACTGTACCCCTACCTACATGTACACATTACCTCAACTAACCTGTACCCTACCTACATGTACACATTACCTCAACTAACCTGTACCCCATACATGTACACATTACCTCAACTAAACCTGTACCCTACCTACATTTACACATTACTCTCAACACACTTCAACTACCTAACATGTACACATGACCTCTAACTAACCTTACCCCTACCTACATGTACACATTACCTCAACTAACCTGTACCCCTACCTACATGTACACTTACCTCACACTAACCTGTACCCCTAACATGTACAACATTACCTCAACTAACCTGTACCCCTACCTACATGTACACATTACCTCAACTAACCTGTACCCTACCTACATGTACACATTACTAATAACCTGTACCCTACTACATGTCACATTTCAACTTAACCTGTACCCCTACCTACATGTACACATTACCCTCAACTAACCTGTACCCTACCTACATGTACACATTACCTCAACTAACCTGTACCCCTACTTACATGTACATATGACCTGAATAAACCTGTACCTACCGAGGTAATGTGTACATGTAGGTAGGGGTACAGGTTAGTTGAGGTAATGTGTACATGTAGGTAGGGGTACAGGTTAGTAGAGGTTATGTGTGCATGTAGGTAGGGGTACAGGTTAGTTGAGGTAATGTGTACATGTAGGTAGGGGTACAGGTTAGTCGAGGTCATGTGTACATGTAGAGTGTAGTACAGTGACTATGTATAGATGATTAGATGATAAACAGTGAGTAGCAGCAGTCAATGTAAATATACTCACAACTAATCCAGGATATCCGGGCAGCCCTGAATCTCCCTTTAGAAAAGTCACACAGAGAGAAGAGGTTGTTTGTTTGTAGAATACAAGAGTACATCATGAGTGTGTAAAGGACGTCACGCTGCTTGCTTAGCGAGTACCACTTCCTCCTGATTCGGCCCATACCTGGCGCAAACTCAGGACCTCTGCCTTGCTAGCACACATGACCGCCCTCCTGAAGCGTCTTACCAGTCGGCGCCACATTAAAAGCTAGCTATTCACTGGAGCAAGTGGTGACACTTCAGGCTGAGGAGGAAGTTGCACACATCCCCATGTGCTACAATCACCCCTCAAACTTACTCAACAGCGACCCCAGCGTTGAGCTGAGCGCAACTGTAGATCAGGGTTACGGCATCAGTGTAAAGGATGTCACACTGCTTGCTTAGCGAGTACCATTTCCTCCCGGGACCTCTGCCTTGCTAGCACGTACATCTGACCATCCTCCTGAAGCGTCTTACCAGTCGGTGCCATGCGAAAAGCAGTCACGTACACTGGATAGGTGCAGTGAAATGTGCTGTTTTACAGGGTCAGCCATAGTAGTACAGCGCCCCTGGAGCAAATTAGGGTTAAGTGCCTTGCTCAAGGGCACATCTACAGATTGTTCACCTTATCGGCTGGGGTATTTTATCCATTTTGGTTACTGGCCAAACTGACATGATGTTCCATTTAAAACAGCCTTTACTATGGACACAGAGGTCACACAGCGCTCATACAGCGCTGACAGAGGTGATACTACTATATGTAATACTATATCAGATCTATTCCACAGTCCTCCAGCCCTCTCCTCTCACCCTGAAGCGCTCCATGAACACACTCAGCTCCAGAGTGTCTCCCTTCTGTCCCTTCCTGCCCGCCTGACCCTGTGGAGAGAGAGGGAGAGAGAGAGAAAGAGAGAGACGGAGAGAGAGAGAGACAGAGAGAGAGAGAGAGAGAGAGAGAGAGAGAGAGAGAGAGAGAGAGAGAGAGAGAGAGAGAGAGAGAGAGAGAGAGAGAGAGAGAGTGAGAGGGGGGAATGGGTACACAATTAAAAGAGAAAATATAAAGAAAAGAAGTTAATCAATATCTGAGGCTACAAGGTGGAAACCTTGATTCTTTCTCTACAAACATCTCTGGTGACATCAACTGGGATCATACGTACATTATACCCGGGCTGGCCATCGTAGCCTGGTTGACCTGCCGACCCTGAGTCTCCGTGTGTTCCGTTGCACCCGTCTGCTCCAGGTTTCCCACGAGGCCCAGCCTGTCCTGGGTGGCCCTGGATGATGACATGGAGGAGTTCATGAGTATCCTTAACAACATCAGTACAGTTCTTAAAGAATAAACAAAACAACAGCAGATGTTTTTTTTGGCATGTGTGTCTGTTATTTATCTGTTTTTGGAGTGAAACATCTTAATCCCACTTACAGGAATACCGTCCAACCCGGAAAACCCAGGAACACCAGTCATCCCCTGCGGAGAAAGGAAAAACACTCACTTTATATAAGTCCATACCAAAACTCGATGAGTGGACACACTACCAGGCCGGTGTCTGAGATCTCTAGAGAATAATTCTCCAGTCTGTGTTCCTCACCACAGCACCCTTGGGGCCGATGATGCCTCCTCTGCCCCTGTCGCCCTTCTCTCCCTGGACTCCCTGGACTCCTGGGTCCCCTAGACGTCCTGAAGGCCCCTGGGGGCCCTGAGAACCAAGAAGACCAGGCTGGCCCTGAGGAAGAGAGAGACATGTTAATCAACAGACAGAGGACAGACATGTTCATCAAAAGACAGAGGAGAGACAAGAAATACATTGGGGGATGGAGACATTAACATTCAAATGTATATGTGATGAAAAGAGTGTTTAAACTCACCTGTTGATGCTATAAAAATAACATAGAAACGCCATTCACTCGCCTTACAGGCAGGTAACTGGGGGTTTAGTATTGAATAGAGGTTAAAGCACCACAACAATGTAACTTCTCCTACATAATGAGTTGGCTGTCAAATGATATGAACATCTACAGCAGCTAAACATGTCGCAGGGGGGGTAAGACTCCACCCAGTGGTGGTTTTCTGGCATTACTAAAAGCCTAGGTGGAGAAACACTGTTTAGACTGGGGGAACAGTGAGGAAGCAGAGAGATGGATTCAATAGCCCAGGTAGTTCGGTGGTCACTAGTTACCACAGCCACAAAGTCATAAACCATGCTTATTCTTACAATTTCTCTTCTTAAAATGTAATTTTAAACCTAACCTTTACCTTAACCACACTGCTAACCTTATGCCTAACCCTAACCTTACATTAAGACAAAAAACATGTTTACGATACAGCACACTTTTACTTGTGGCTGTGCTATCTAGTGGACACCGGGTCAGACTAAATGAAAATCATCATTAGACTTTGCCACCACAAAGTTGACAAATACGTGAAATTTGTCCCTCTGGCCCATGGACTAAGGGTGAGAACTTTTTCAGCAAAGTGGGAATAAGGCACCAAAATAATGTACACTATGTAAATCTATTTGCAACAGGACGTAGACATTTGACTAGAAACATAAACTCGGATTAACTGAAAGTAATCAATTACTAAAACACAGCTCTGAAGAAGACCTAAATAATCCCTGATAGAACACTGTTGGCCTAGACAGAAATGTATTTTCTAGCCTCCCTGGCTGGCATGCCTCCCACCTTGACCATACCATTAGCACCAATTATAAACCAATGCTTTCCACAAAGGCATGAAATCACAATCATTATATTCAGGTAACAATTTCTCAATTAACATAAATATATACATCACAATTATTATTATTATCATTATTATTATTATTATGTAGAACCTTGCATTAAGCACAAATAAACCAGGGAACACATTTCTCTCTCCCTTGGGATTTAGCAATTGCATTACCCCGCACACACATTACCCTCGTGTTCCTCTGCTCAGACGTTGCTGACGCATGCCAGATCTTACACCGCCTGGATAGATATTTTACGTATCAGCTAACCACAACATATGTTATAGCAATCTGGTGCCCAACGGCACAGTTGATGACATAACACACAAGCACTGGTTGACGCATGCAACATCTGAGCAGGGGAATACGACCATGATAATTGGCGCTCCCGACCACAGCTCTGGTGGACACACCCCTTCCCGAGCACGGTGAAAGGAACAAACATTTAGGAGTTGAAAGGAATTCAAGGAAGTCGGGTAGCTTAAGACTTAATCAATAAACCGTTTCCAAATTCTGGTTATTTAATAAGGTAGGTCAGAATATAAGGCACGGATTCCAGCTCTGTGACATACAGTCCATTCGGAAAGTATTCAGACCCTTTGACTTTTTCCACATTTTGTTACATTACAGCCTTATTCTAAAATTGATTCAATTGTTTTTTCCCCCATCATCAATCTACACACAATACCCCGTAATGACAAAGCAAAAACAGGTTTTTATAATTTTTTGCAAATTTATAAAGAATAAAAAATGAAAAATCACATTTACATAAGTATTCAGACCCTTTTTCTCAGGCCATTGTTGAAGCACCTTCGGCAGTGATTACAGCCTCGACTCTTGGGTATGACGCTACAACCGTGGAAAATTTCTCCCATTAGTTTCTCCCATTCTTCTCTGCAGATCTTCTCAAGCTCTGTTAGGTTGGATGGGGAGCGTCACTGCACAGCTATATTCAGGTCTCTCCAGAGATGTTTGATAGGGTTGAAGTCTGGGCTCTGGCTGGGCCACTCAAGGACATTCAGAGACTTGTCTCGAAGCCACTCCTGTGTTGTCTTGGCTGTGTGCTTAGGGTCGTTG
The DNA here is from genome assembly GCF_002910315.2 of Salvelinus sp. IW2-2015. Lineage (NCBI taxonomy): Eukaryota > Metazoa > Chordata > Actinopteri > Salmoniformes > Salmonidae > Salvelinus > Salvelinus sp. IW2-2015. Next base: position 36,763,226 of record NC_036839.1, on the reverse strand, counting down.
TCCTGTTGGAATGTGAACCTTCGCCCCTGTCTGAGGTCCTGAGAGCTCTGGAGCAGGTTTTCATCAGGGATCTCTCTGTACTTTGCTCCTTTCATATTTTCCTCGATCCTGACTAGTCTCCCAGTCCCTGTCGCTGAAAAGCATCCCTTCAGCATGATGCTGCCACCACCATGCTTCACTGTAGGGATGGTGCAAGGTTTCCTCCAGATGTGACACTTGGCAATTAGGCCAAAGAGTTCAATCTTGGTTTCATCAGACCAGATAATCTTGTTTCTCATGGTTTGAGAGTGCTTTAGGTGCCTTTTGGCAAACTCCAAGCGGGCTGTCATGTGCCTTTTACTGAGGAGTGGCTTCCGTCTGGCCACTCTACCATAAAGGCCTGATTGGTGGAGTGCTGCAGAAATGGTTGTCCCTCTGGAAGGYTCTCTCATCTCCACAGAGGAACTCTGGAGCTCAGTCAGAGTGACCATAGGGTTCTTGGTCACCTCCCTGACCAAAGCCCTTCTCCCCCGAGCTCCAGGAAGAGTATTGGTGGTTCAAAACTTCTTCCATTTAAGATTGATGGAGGCCGCTGTGTTCTTGGGGTCCTTCAATGCTGCAGAAATGTTTTGGTACCTTTCCACAGATCTTTGCCTCGACACAATCTTGTCTCAGAGCCCTATGGACAATTCCTTTGACCTCATGGCTTGATTTTTGCTCTGATAACACTGTCAACTGTGGGATCTTATATATACAGCCTTTCCAAATCATGTCCAATCAATTGAATTTACCAAAGGTGGATTTCAATCAAGTTGTAGAAACATCTCAAGGATGATCAATGGAAACAGGATGCACCTGAGCTCAATTGCGAGTCATAGCAAAGGATCTGAATACTTATGTAAACCAGGTATTTCTAAGAACCTATTTTCGCTTTGTCATTATGGGGTATTGTGTCTAGATTCATGTGGGATTTTTTTTTATTGAATCCATTTTAGAATAAGGCTGTAACGTAACAAAATGTGGAAAAAGTGAAGGGGTCTGAATACTTTCCGAATGCACTGTATATAGATGCATAGACTACATATCACAGGAGGCTGGTGGAAGGAGCTATATGAGGACGGCTCAGTGTAATGGTTGGAATGGATTCAATGGAATGGTACTAAACACATGAAACACATGGAAACAATGTGTTTGACTCCGTTCCATTGATTCCATTCCAGCCATTACACTGAGCTCCTCCCACCAGCCTCCTCTGCTACATATCCTTGCCTATGCCAGCAGTCTAATTTAAACTGCCAAGCATAACTTCAGAGAGAACTGGAAACACCCAAAACCTTGGTTATGACTTTGTGGTATCAACCTATGGCCATAAGAGAGAGACATGTCTTTCTTCTTGAGCTTTGTAAAGTTACGCATAGTCAACCACTACTCTCTTCTGCCATCCAGTGTTTATGGGAGACTAAACTTTACTGTAAAATAAAAATCAACTGTGTTTGACTCCTATGAGCTATGGGCTACCTCTTATCTGAATGATGGTATACAGTCCCTTATTTCTGGTAACTGCCTGGGAACATGTCCAATCCTGCATATGTATCCTGTATATGTTCTGACTTACAGACACACACACACACACACACACACACACACACACACACACACATAATTAAAACCTAAGATTTTCTGGGGTAACGGTGTAAGAAATAAAAAAACTAAATACTGCATAGTTTCCTAGGAACGCGAAGCGAGGCGGCCATCTCTGTCGGCGCCGGAAGCTGGCTTTATATAATGTTCATACCCTACATTACTCATCTCATATGTATATACTGTACTCTATACCATCTACTGCATCTTGCCTATGCCGTTTGGGCATCACTCATTCATATATTTTTATGTACATATTCGTATTCATTCCTTTACACTTGTGTGTATAAGGCAGTAGTTGTGGAATTGTTAGGTTAGATTACTTGTTAGATATTACTGCATGGTCGGAACTAGAAGCACAAGCATTTTGCTACACTCGCATTAACATCTGCTAACCATGTGTATGTGACAAAAAAAAATTATTTGATTTTGACAAACACATGAAATACCCTATCATATACAGTTGAACTCAGAAGTTTACATACACCTTAGCCAAATACATTTAAACTCAGTTTTTCACAATTCCTGACATTTAATCCTAGCAAAAATTCCCCGTCTAAGGTCAGTTAGGATCACAATTTTATTTTAAGAATGCGAAATGTCAGAATAATAGTAGAGAGAATGATTTATTTCAGCTTTTATTTCTTTCATCACATTCCCAGTGGGTCAGAAGTTAACATACACTCAATTAGTATTTGTTAGCATTGCCTTTAAATTGTTTAACTTGGGTCAAATGTTTCGGGTAGCCTTCACAAGCTTCCCACAATAAGCTGGGTGAATTTTGGCCCATTCCTGCTGACAGAGCGGGTGTAACGGAGTTAGGTTTGTAGGCCTCCTTGCTCGCACACGCTTTTTCAGTTCTGCCCACAAATTTTCTATAGGATTGAGGTTAGGGAGTTGTGATGGCCACTCCAATACCTTGACTTTGTTGTCCTTAAGCCATTTTGCCATGACTTTGGAAGTGTGCTTGGGGTCACTGTCCATTTGGAAGACCCATTTGCAACCATGCTTTAACTTCCTGATTGATGTCTTGCGATGTTGCTTAAAAATATCCACATAATTTCCCCTCCACATGATGCCATCTATTTTGTTAAGTGCACCAGTCCCTCCTGCAGCAAAGCACCACCACAACATGATGCTGCCACCCCCGTGCTTCACGGTTGGGATGGTGTTCTTCGGGCTTGCAAGCCTCCCCCTTTTTCCTCCAAATATAATGATGGTCATTATGGCCAAACAGTTCTAATTTTGTTCATCAGACCAGAGGACTTTTYTYCAAAAAGTACGATCTTTGTCCCCATGTGCAGTTGCAAACCGTAGTCTGGCTTTTTTTATGGCGGTTTTGGAGCAGTGGCTTCTTCCTTGCTGAGCRATATAGGACTTGTTTTTACTGTGGATATAGATACTTTTGTACCTGTTTCCTCCAGAATCTTCACAAGGTCCTTTGCTGTTATTCTGGGATTGATTTGCACTTTTCACACCAAAGTACGTTCATTTCTAGGAAACAGAACGTGTCTCCTTCCTGAGCGGTTTGATGGCTGCGTGGCCCCATCGTATTTATACTTGCGTATTATTGTTTGTACAGATGAACGTGGTACCTTCAGGCGTTTGGAAATTGCTCCCAAGGATGAACCAGACTTGTGGAGGTCTACCATTTTTTTCTGAGGTCTTAGCTGATTTCTTTTGATTTTCCCATGATGTCAAGGAAAGAGGCACTGAGTTTGAAGGTAGGCCTTGAGATACATCCACAGGCACACCTCTAATTGACTCAAATTATGTCAATTAGCCTATCAGAAGCTTCTAAAGCCATGACATCATTTTCTGGAATTTTCCAAGCTGTTGAAAGGCACAGTCAACTTAGTGTATGTAAACTTCTGACCCACTGGAATTGTGACACAGTGAATTATGAGTGAAACAATCTGTCTGTAAACAATTGTTGGAAAAATTACTTGTGTCATGCACAAAGTAGATGTCCTAACATACTTGCCAAAACCATAGTTTTTAACAAGAMATTTGTGGAGTGGTTGAAAATTGAGTTTTAATGACTCCAMCCTAAGTGTATGTAAACTTCCGACTTCAACTGTATTTGTCCATAATTGTAATCTATTAAATCGATTATTTTCCAACATGATAAATGATACAGTCTTAATACCTTATGGTCTGCTATATAATTCACAGTGAGTGAGGAAATCTACACAATGGGAGGATACGACCAGAATAAGATGGATGGGATAGCATGTGGGTATCTTCCTCTATAGTGTCTTCAGAAAGTATTCATACCCCTTGACTTTCACATTTAAAATCAAATCACATTTATTGGTCACATACACATGGTTGGCAGATGTTATTGCGAGTGTAGCGAAATGCTTGTGCTTCTAGTTCCGAGAGTGCAGCAATATCTAACATGTAATCTAACAATTCCACAACAACTACCTAATACCCACAAATCTAAGTAAACGGAAGAAATAAGAATATAAATACATAGATGGGCCATGACCGACCGGCATAGACGAGATGCAATAGATGGCATAAAATACAGTATATACATCTGGGATGAGTAGTGCAAGATATGTAAACATCATTCTTAAAGTGGCATTAATAAAGTGACTAGTGATCCATTTGTTAGAGTGGCCAATGATTTCAAGTCTGTATGTAGGCAGCAGCCTCTCTGTGTTAGTGATGGCTGTTTAACAGTCTGATGGCCTTGAGATATAAACTATTTTGTAGTCTCTTGGTCCCAGCTTTGATGCACCTGTACTGACCTCGCCTTCTGGATGGTAGCGGGGTGAATAGGCAGTGGCTTGGGTGGTTGTTGTCCTTGATTATCTTTTTGGCCTTTCTGTGACATCGGGTGATGTAGGTGTCCTGGAGGGCAGGTAGTTTTCCCCCGGTGATGTGTTGTGCAGACCGCACCACCCTCTGGAGAACCCTGCGGTTGTGGGCGGTGCAGTTGCTGTACCAGGTGGTGATACAGCCTGACAGGATGCCCTCAATTGTGCATCTGTAGAAGTTTGTGAAGGTTTTATGTGACAAGGCAAATTTCTTCAGCCTCTTTAATAACACTTAACGATCCGCCTTCTTCAACACACTGTCTGTGTGAGTGGACCGTTTCAGTTTGTCCGTGATGTGTACGCCGAAGAACTTGAAACTTCCCACCTTCTCCACTGCTGTCCCGTCGATGTGAATAGGGGGGTGCTCCCTCTGCTGTTTCCTGAAGTCCACGATCATCTCCTTTGTTTTGTTAACGTTGAGTGAGAGGTTGTTTTCCTGATACCACACTCCGAGTGCCCTCACCTCCTCCCTATAGGCTGTCTCGTCGTTGTTGGTGATCAAGCCTACTACTGTTGTGTTGTCTGCAAACTTGATGATCGAGTTGGAGGTGTGCATGGCCACGCAGTCATGGGTGAATAGGGAGTACAGGAGGGGGCTGAGCACGCACCCTTATGGGGCCCCTGTGTTGAGGATCAGCGTAGTAGAGGTGTTGTTTCCTACCTTCACCACCTGGGGGCGGCCCGTCAGGAAGTCCAGGACCCAATCGCACAGGGCGGGTTGAAACCCAGGGCCTCAAGCTTAATGATGAGCTTGGAGGGTCATATGGTGTTAAATGCTGAGCTGTAGTCAATGAACAGCATTCTTACATGGGTATTCCTCTTGTTCAGATGGGATAGGGCAGTGTGCAGTGTGATGGCGATTGCGTCATCAGTGGACCTATTGGGGTGATATGCAAATTGCAGTGGGTCTAGGGTGACAGGTAAGGTGGAGGTGATATGATCCTTGACTAGTCTCTCAAAGCACTTCATGATGACAGAAGTGAGTGCTACAGGGCAATAGTCATTCAGGTCAGTTATCTTTGCCTTCTTTGGTACAGGAACAATGGTGGCCATCTTGAAGTATGTGGGGACAGCAGACTGGGATAGGGAGAGATTGAATATGTCCGTAAACACACCAGCCAGCTGGTCTGCGCATGCTCTGAGGACGCGGCTATGATTGCCGTCTGGGCCGGCAGCCTTGCAAGGGTTAACACATTTAAATGTCTCACTCACGTCGGCCACGGAGAAGTAGAGGGGAGGGGGGGCGCAGTCCTTGGTGGCATTGTATTATCCTCAAAGCGGGCAAAGAAGGTGTTCAGTTTGTCTGGAAGCAAGACATCAGTGTCTGTGACATGGCTGGTTTTCTTTTTGTAGTCCGTGATTGCCTGTAGACCCTGCCACATACGTCTCGTGTCTGAGCCTTTGAATTGCTACTCCACTTTATCCCTATACTGACATTTCGCTTGTTTGATTGCCTTGCGGAGGGAATAACTACACTGTTTGTATTCGGCCATATTCCCTCGTCATCTTTCCATGGTTAAATAGTTTGCGCTTTCAGTTTTGCACGAATGGTTAGGGTAGGTAGGTTTTAATAGTCACACTGGGAACAACATCTCCTACAGTATGCACTTCCTTATAACTCACTCACTGAATCAGYGTTTAAATCTATATTATTCTCTTAGGCTACGCGGAACATGTCCCAGATCAAAACAATCTTGAAGCGTGGATTCCGATTGGTCAGACCAGCGTTGAATGGTCCTAGTCACGGGTACATCCTGTTTGAGTTTCTGTCTATAGGAGGGGAGAAGAAAAATTGAGTCGTGGTCAGATTTGCCAAACGGAGGGCGGGGGAGGCCTTGTATGTATCGCGGAAGTTAGAGTAGCAGTGATCCAGTGTTTTGCCAGCCCGGGTACTACAATCGATATGCTGATAGAATTTAAGTAGCCTTATTCTCAAATTTGCTTTGTTAAAATCCCCAGCTACAATAAATGCASCCTCCGGATATATGGTTTCCAGTTTAATCATGAATCATACACCCCCGCCCTTCTTCTTCCCTGAGAGATGTTTATTCCTGTCGGCACGACTCACAAAGAATCCCGGCGGCTGTACCTGACTCCGACAGCATGTTCCCAGAGAGCCATGTTTCCGTGAAACAGAGTATGTTACAATCCCGGATGTCTCTCTGGAAAGCAACCCTAGCCCTAATTTCGTCTACCTTGTTATCTAGAGACTGGAYATTAGCGAGTAAAATACTCGGAAGCGGTGGGTGGTGTGCGCACCTCCGAAGTCTGACYAGAAGGCCGCTCCGTCTACCTCTCCTGCGGTGACGCTGTTTTGGATCAGCCTCTGGAAACAGTTCGAATGGCTTGGGTGGTTCGAACAAAGCCTCCGCTTCGTGAAAGTCGTATTCCTGGTCGTAATGTTGGTAAGTTGACGTCGCTCTGATATTCGATAGTTCTTCCCGGCTGTATGTAATAACATTTAAGATTTTCTGGGCTAACAATGTAAGAAATAATACATAAAAATAAAAAATACTRCATAGTTTCCTAAGGACTAGAAGCGAGAAGACCCTGTCTGATGGCGTCATCTTGCTTGTGCACAATTTTGTTGTGTTACACTCTGAATTAAAAATGGATTAAATAGATTATTTTTGTCACCTATCTACAAACACAATACCCCATAATGACAAAATTTACAGAAATATCTCAATTACATAAGTATTCACACCTCTGAGTCAATAGATGTTAGAATCACCTTTGTGAACTCTTTAATTGTTTTAAAATCACTATTGGAATCACGGGGAAATCCCTGAGTGGTTTCCTTCCTCTCCGGCAACTGAGCTAGGAAGGACGCCTGTATCTTTGTAGTGACTGGGTGTATTGATACGCCATCCAAAGTGTAATTAATAACTACACCATGCTCAAAAGGAAATTCAATGTCTGCTTTAAAAAAAAAGTGTTTACCTATCTACCAATAGGTGCCCTTCTTTGTGAGGCATTGGAAAACCTTCCTGGTCTTTGTGGTTGAATATGTGTTTGAAATTCACTGCTTGACTGAGGGACCATACAGATTATTGTATGTGTGGGGTACAGACATCATTCAAAAATCATGTTAAACACTATTACTGCACACAGAGTGAGCCCATGCAAATTTAGTATGTGACATGTTATGCAGATTTTTACTCCTGAACTTATTTAGGCTTAACTTTAAATTCAGGCTGTAATACAACAAAATGTAGACAAAGTAAAGGGGTATGAATTATTTCTGAAGGCACTGTAAGTCCCCAAAGACCTACAGTACATGTCTAGTGTTGTGTGTTTGCGTGTGTGTGTGTGTGTGTTTGTTGTGTGTGTGTGTTGTGTGTTTGTGTTGTGTTGTGTATATATAAGAGATAACTGTCTAGTGCAGTGCTATGGAACGCACTGGGCTGTATGTTTCTGCATGGCTAAAGCACAGAGCTGATAAATGACATTCTTCATGTGAAGCTGATAAAAGAGGGGAAGGGGAGATATGGGCACAGGGTGTGTGTAATTGTGTGTGTGTGTGTTTAAGAATCAGGGGAGGACATCTTAACCAAAACAATAGTAAATCACAGGGGACCTGAASAAACACCACAACATCTGAAGCAAGTGAACCCCTTCACCTCACTCCTACTCTGTTGTACTCTGTCCTCCCTCCGCTAAATGTCATCTTTCACATTCAACTCAACTCCACTCCTCTTTCTTTCTCTCTTTCTTTCTTTCTCTCCTCTCCTATCTATTTCTTAATTATAAATATCTGTTTTCCTATCAGGCACCGGGCACACAAGTCAGATCAACGTCTAGTTTTTATTTACATTTACTAAGGTGAATTCAACGTGAAATTAACAACAAATGTCACCATGTCATTGGATTTAGGTTAAAAGTTTGGTGAAAAATKATGAAATGCCCTTAGGTTGATGACTTTTTGCAAATCCAATGAGTTTTTCACGTTGATTCAATGTCATCACATTGCTTTTTGGGGTTTGAAATGTCGTGGAAACAATATTGATTCAAGCAGTTTTTGTCTAGTGGGTATGTAACTCATCTTCTCCTTCTCTCTCAATTCTCCTCCTGATCTTCTGACCTAGTTCTGTCAGCTGTTTTATCAGAGGCCCAGCTCCCTGGCACACAGCTTCTCCACAAATAGAGAGAGAATGGATATGATATCAGTCCTGGGTCGACCTCTTTGCATACTGTAGCCGGGTCATGGTACTCCTCCAGCAGAGGGAGGAGAAAGCTGTGTGTGTGTGTGTGTGTGTGTGTGTGTGTGTGTGTGTGTGTGTGTGTGTGTGTGTGTGTGTGTGTGTGTGTGTTGTGTGTGTGTGTGGTATAGAGAGAGAGAAAGAACCATCTGGACTGCATTCTAAACACGAGAGAAAGGTTCTAGAGTGAGCAGTCCAACCTGCTCGGAGCTTTGGGCTGGTTCCAACACAGAGGAGTTTGAGAGCAGCTTAAGTCTACAGTAGAAAGAGTGTAGGGTCCAGGAATGTCCCGGGTGCATTGAACATGTTTATAGACCCACTGTGGCTTAATACATACACACCTAAATTGCTCATTTAAACCCTGACACACTGCCCAACACAAGCACACATGCATATCGCGCACAGACTCATGGCTCTACAATTACTTACAGGTGGAAAGGTGTCTGCCCTCAATCATACTTTACAGATGTCAGAGGAAGGGCCAAAGATGGAGAGATTAAGGGAGAAGGGAAGAAAGAGAGAGAGAAAGAAGGAAAGACAAAGAGAGAGAGAGAAAACATTGACACACATTCAGTCTCACAAACCAGTGCACCTGCATAAACACAGAATCTGAAAAATTCATGTGAGCATATCTGCTCTTCAAACATCCTCTCTCCTTTCCTTTTGAAATACCATCGATATTTTAAGGCTGTGTGTGCATATACATGTGTGTGCGTGCATGTGTGTGTATCTGGTTATGGAGGCTGGTTATGGAGGCTGGTTATGGAGGCTGGTTATGGAGGCKGGTTATGGAGGCTGGTTATGGAGGCTGGTTATGGAGGCTGGTTATGGAGGTTGGTTATGGAGGCTGGTTATGGAGGCTGGTTATGGATATAACAAAACATTCAGAAGGACAGAGATATCCACTTCCCTTCACCCTGATGATTACTCCTCTGTCTTTTTCTATTCGCTCTTTCTCTCTATCCTCTCATCTCCCTCCGCCTCAAGTAAGACACTCATGAGAGATCAGGGTTAATTGGGACATGACCAGTCGTCAATCAGGATCCAAAGCAAAAGAAAAAAAGGAAGAGAGGAAAAAAATAGAGTGATGGTGATGATGACATCATGGATGGAAGATGTTCATTATGGATCAGTGGTTTATGACCTGACCTGCTGATTGGCCTTCTTCAACTCTCAACCCCTCCTGATCTCAATCCAAATCTCTTTTCTACTTATTTCTCTCTCTGTCTGGTATTGCTGTCACACAGTCACTATCGATTACTCCTCTCCTTGTCAGATCCCTCTGTCCATTCTCCCCACATTCTGTTTTTCCATCCCTTGCTCTCTCTCTCTTTCTTGCCTCATCCTCCAGCTATTCTAGTCAACATTTTAGAAATAGAGGGTGAAAGAAAGAGAAACATTGACAGAGATAGAGAGGGCGAGAGAGAGAGCAGATGAAGAGAGGACGAGAGAGGAGAGAGAGAGCGAGAGAGAGAGAGAGAGAGAGAGAGAGAGAGAGAGAGAGAGAAGAGAGACGAAGAGAGAGAGAGAGAGAGAGAGAGATGAGCAGACGAGACAGAGAGAGAGAGAGAGAGAGAGAGAGAGAGAGGTGAGAGAGAGAGAGAGTAGAGAGGAGAGAGAGAGAGAGAGAGAGAGAGAGAGAGAGAGAGAGAGAGAGAGAGTGAGAGAGAGAGAGAGAGAGCAGAGAGAGAGAGGAACGAACAGCAAAACATATACATGATCAAATACAAATCTTAGAATCAACTATTAACTTCTTGAGAATACAGGGGGTGCTATTTTCCCATTAGCATAAGTTGCTCTACAAGATTAAACTCCTCTTATTCAATTATTGCTCTTACTATATGCATATAATAAACCATTGGAAAGAAAACAATCTCTAGTTTCAAACGTTTCAATTTTGTCTCTGAGGTGATACACAGTCATTTGACAGCACTTTCCCTGACCAAGAAGTAGAATGCAAGAAGTCATGCTCGCTTCCACGCTCTGCCTATATATGGTCATGACCCCTATGACCAGAAACACTTCATTCGCCTTTCCTCTGGGTGTCAAGAGGACGTCAGAGGAGAAATTCTTTGTTTATCTGGTACTGACGTGAAATAAGACCTATTTCTTTGGCGTGAACCCGCCAACTTCCGGGTTTTCTGATTCGCACGTAGTTGGAGCTTGCGATTGTTGTACTGTTTGTGCTGGCGTTATGGATGAAACTATCTCCGTGTCGAATTTTGTTTGATACATGTGACCATATCATCGTAATGTATGTTTTTTCAATATAGTTTAATCAGATTATTTGAATTTTTTCGGGAGTTTTTGTGGTGTTCCGTTGCTCTGATTTTATTTACGTTTGAGAGATCCGTGCCACTCGCCAGTACCTGTGGCTAATGGAGTGGGAAAGGAAACAATTCTGAACGGAACCAACGCACTCATCTTGACAAAGGACACTTTGATCAACATTTCTGATATGAAAGATCAGCCATAGTAAGACCAATTTTCTGATGTATTATTTTCATATCTGTTTGTGCATGTGAACTGGCCGGCCGTGGCGCCTAGCCGAATCTGCTGGTATAGCTATGCTAATTTAGCGCTACATTTGTTTTCGTTATAAAAACATTTAATAATCTGAAATATTGTTTGGATCACCTAGATGTTGGGCTTTCTAATATCTGTACGCTGTGTTATTTTTTCTGAAATGTTTTTAAGTGAGTTATATGTGTTATATGGACGTTTGGTCTCTGATGGAGCGATAGTGTTTGCGGCTGGGTTCAGTATCAGTGTCATTTCAGATGCAGCTAGCAAGAGATGTGTAGACTGTGATTTAATCCGGTGAAAATGCACATTTTTCAAAAAAAAAACTATGCTATACCATAAATATGTTATCAGACTGTCATCTTATGAAGTGTTTCTCTTGGTTAGTGGCTATATTTTTTTTTTATTTAGTCGAATTGTGAAGCTATAGTCTGTGCAGGAAAAAACTGTTGGGAGTAAAAAAATCGTGTCCTTTGCTAACGTGGTTAGCTAATAGATTTACATATTGTGTCTTCCCTGTAAACAATTTTAAAAATCTGAAATGTGGCTTATTCACAAGACCTGTATCTTTTCATCTGGTTGTCTTGGACTTGTGATTTAATGATATTTAGATGCTACAGTTACTTGTGACGCTATGCGCTAGCTATTGCTACTCACGTGGTGGGGGGGGGGGGGGGCGGTGCTACGGATCAGGGTTGGCTGACTGATCGCGAGGAAGTTAATGACAAGAGACAGGACCAGAACCTACTGAGATGTAGTGGCTCGAATTACATTGAATGAACTACTGTGGGGTTATGGTACCTAAATGAAATAATAAATATATACAGGACAACAAATTCAATGGCTATACGTTAAACTCTTTAACATCATCCTTAGCTCTGGCATCTTCCCCATTCATACTTGGAACCAAGGACTTGATCACCCAATCCACAAGAGTGCAGACAAATTTGACCACAATAATATTACCGTGGGATTTGCGTCAACAGCAACCATGGGAAATCCTCTGCACTATCATATAACAGCAGACTTGGTACATTTCCTCAAGTGAAAACAATGTACTAGAGCAAATTGTCAAATTGCTTTGTTACCAAAATTACCGGTAGACAGACCACGTATTCTTCTGCACACCCTAATTGACACAACAAACCAAAACAAAGGCAAAGTCTTCTCATGCTATGTGTGATTTAAAAATGTACATGAGTGTCTGCTATACAAATTGAGGAAAAGTGGTATTCGGGGGAACGAATACATACGACATTATATAAATCATGTAACAACACAAGTGTGCGGTTAAAATTGGCAAGAAACACACACATTTCTTTTCCACAGGGCCAGGGGGTGAGACAGAAATGCAGCTTAAGTCCCACCCTCTTCAACAGATATATCAACGAATTGGCGAGGGCACTAGAACAGTCTGCAGCACCCGCCTCACCCTACTAGAATCGGAAGTGAAATGTCTACTGTTTGCTGATGATCTGGTTGCTTCTGTCACCGACCAAGTAGGGCCTACACGCAGCACCTAGATATTCTGCACAGATTCTGCCAGATCTGGGCCCTGACATAAATCTCGTTAGACAAAAGTGTAATGGTCTTCCAAAAAGGTCCAGTTGCCAGGACACACAAATAAAATTCTGTCTAGACACCGTTGCCTAGAGCATAGACCAAAAAACTATATTATACCTCGGCCTACCGCGTGGAACATCCGCCACAGGGTCAGCCTAATCACAATCCGCACACCGGTCAACGGCGAATAATCGGCTCGCGAATTAGACAGCTGATGTGCATCATCCAGTCAGCAATTCGAGCAGCAGAGCTAAAGCACAGTGCATGGACGATAGGTCCGCTATATTTTGGTTGTAGGATATCGCTCTAGACGCTGTGAAGGATCATATCAATCATCGGGATGCCGACCGGATCATCGCAGAAGGGAGCTCCGGTGGCCGATACTACTCGTCCAGATTTGCTCTTCAGCGGATTAATGCGGGTGGGCTGTGTATGACCTGTTCCAATTCCACAAAGCTGTGAATGAGTTCGAGCGACCAAGGCAAGAAGGCGCTTCTATGCCATCAAAAGCGACATAAAAATTCGACATACCAATTAGGATCTGGCTAAAAAATACTTGAATAAGTTACTAGAACCCATTGCCCTTTATGGTTGAGAGGTCTGGAGTCCCGTCACCAACCAAGAATTACAGCAGAAATGGACAAACACCAAATGAGACTATGCATGCAGAATTCTGCAAAAATACCTCTGTGTACAATGTAAAACACCAAATAATGCATGCAGAGGAGAATTAGCCGATACCGCTAATTATTTAAAAAATCAATTATCCAGAAAAGAGCCATTAAATTCTACAACCACCTAAAAGGAAGGGATTCCCAAAAACCTTCATAAGCAAAGCATCACCTACAGAGCGACTTGAAACTCCTGGAGAGTCCCCTAAGCTGGTAAATTATATATATCAGACCTTATATTAGACCCAAATAATGCGATCGAATGTACGCTCGCTCATTATTGTTGGAGAGCGGTCAACTTCTAATATAGCGAGAGATTCAGGAGATTCAAAATAACGGAGTTATATGATAACAGAGCGGGAGCAGCTAGATCTATCTCGTGACACTCGCCACGAGATATAAACATCTATCTATATATTGTCGAAAAATACAGAAAATAATATATAGCGAGGCGGTGAAGGAGATAACGCGATACAATTGGTGACTATATGGACAACCCCATCTTTATAAACACTCTACCATACACTACGTTCAAAATTTTACACAAACGCCGAAGCAATTAGTCTCCTGGGCTTTGGAAAAATTCCTGAGAAGTTGATGGAGTAGAAAATTGCTATAAAGGACAAGTCATATTAATCCACCTGGATTTCTTTCTTCCAAATCTGACTTTGAACTGCCTCCTATTTGGTGCGTGTAGCTCTATTATAGAAACTTAAAGGGCTCTCAAATTTTATATAATAGCCATTCGCGGCACCCTAGATCGGCATACTCATGAGATGCTCAAACTTCACTAGTGCAACTTTTAATTGGCGTTGGCTTTCTTTGTTGGCTATATTAAGAACACTGTTTAATTTTGATCCTGAGTGTAGGTTATTTCCCTGACAGTCTGGAATCAACGGACTCCATAACCCGCAAATCTTAAAGCAACGGTAGACAACTTTGACCAGACCTAACAATTACAGAGGCATTTGTGTGAACATAACCTGGGGAAGGTTCTGTAGCATTTATCAATGTAGAGTTCTAAACTCTCCTTAATAGGCACAATGACGTAAAAAGCCAAATTGGATTTATACCAAACAATCGCACAGCTGATCATATTTACACTACACACCCTGATAGATAAACATGTCCATCAAAATAAACCAAATAACGGCTTGGTTTATCGGAGCTTCGCAAAAGATTTGAATCTCTAATTTGGCATACAGGACTGTCTACCAGAAGTTGTATCTGAAGAGTGGTGTAGGGGTCAACATATGACATAATTAAATCGAATTGTAAACTGGCCAATGACGTGGCAGGCATTAAATTGGTAAGAAAAGACAGAATTTCTTTAACCAGGCGGGCCTTTGCCAGGGTTGGCAATCTGAGCCCTCTGCCTGAGACTTGCTCCCATATATTTACATTAAGACCGAAATTGGGCCACTATTTCTAGAAAAATATGTCCTCCCGCCCCTGGTGTTAGTCTCCACAGATTCAGAATGTCAAATGCCTTACTTTTCCTTTTTCGCAGATGACCTATGCCTGACTGTCATCCACAGCACATGCTACAAGAGCAGAGCCTGGACCGCTAGAGCAGTATGCCGAGGTACCAGATTCACGAAAAACTGCTAGGCATCGCATCGGCACTACACGCACTAAAGACTAAATAATGGATTTCGCACCACCGACGACGAGAGCGAATAGATCTCAGGGATTAGTACCAAAGTTCTCTCAAATTGGTATACCAAAACAAAAAACAAGCAAAAAAATATATAGAGTGACTGGTACATGTAACAGTAATACTGAGTATGTTGTTTCCGTATAGGGACTCGCGTTATCCCTCACCCGCCCGGGGCGTGAACCAGGGACCCTCTGGCACACATCAACAACAGTCACACCACGAACATCGTTACCGCATCGCTCCACAAAAGCCGCGCGACTGTGCAAGGCGCAAGGGGAACACCACATACTTCAAGGTCTCAAAGCGAGTACGTCACCTTGTTGAAAATGCTATTAAGCGGAGACGAGACTGCATGGTCTCGTTAGGAGCTAAAATCCACCGCTAATAGCTTTAGCCATTCACATCGGTTTAACTCACCCCTGTTTTGACCTCCTCCTTTTCCGCAGTCAATACCCAGTGGATCCGGGTCACATTGCATCAATGTAACAGTTTTTAACTTTAGTCACCCGTCCTCGCGCCCGGGCACAAAACAGGACCCTCTGCACACAATCACCAAAACAGCTCATCCGCCACGAAGCATCGTTAACCCACGCTCCACCAACAAAGAATAATGGTGGA
The DNA here is from genome assembly GCF_002910315.2 of Salvelinus sp. IW2-2015. Taxonomy (NCBI): domain Eukaryota; kingdom Metazoa; phylum Chordata; class Actinopteri; order Salmoniformes; family Salmonidae; genus Salvelinus; species Salvelinus sp. IW2-2015. The sequence continues at coordinate 36,747,541 of NC_036839.1, read as the reverse complement.
GTGATTTGTTTCCGCTTTTATTTTCTTTCACATTCGCATTCCGGTGGGAGTCAGAATTAGCATAATATAAACAGACATAACTTCAATTTACGTGGTATGAGCAAGGGGAACAAACAAAGAATCAACGAGTCAGAGAC